>NC_088643.1:89977538-90146387 GCF_964019385.1 Sycon ciliatum
ATCAATATGACTGATTTATTATACTATTATACTCCCTGATGAAGCCCCAAGGGCGAAAATTTGGAGATTTCATTTCTTTTCAATAGAATTTGCAGCGTCAACGACCTTGGTATGGTGGTGGTGACTGATTGTGATATGAATTGGCTGCTGCAGTGGAGCCGCCTCCGTGTTCTAAACAAATGACTGACTTACTGCACAAATAACATGGTCTCACTCAAATGATATGCAGCAGCATAAACATGTACGCATGCACACAAACAACACACCTGGAGCCATTGGCACGCAAAATGTGTTCTCGTATGGTGACAGTGCAGTAGTACCAGACGAATAGGAAGTGTAGAACGGCATCCAAAGTTCTGCAATTACACAAGCATGGGCACACGCATACAGGTGGACATACAGGCAAAGACTTTTCTTGGAACAGAATGACAATACCCCTCCCCCGTGTGAAATAGAATTGTTAAATTATCAGATTTTTCGACAGTGAGAGCGATTCTAACAACATGACCATCAGTGCAGGCCAAGACGAGGGTGGTGATCAGATGGATTGCATTTTCAAACCAGAATCGCAGACAGTTTCTACCTATTCGACACATGAACCCATGAATATTGGTGCTCTCTTCATTGCATTGCTCAATCAGACCAGTTCTATACATTGCAGCCCTCAATCTCCGGACGGCTAGCTGTTTCGACCTTGTTGCTATAGGTCTCACCAGTGAAGCTCAGGGTATCTGGCCAAACTCATCGTCATGAAGTCTACATGTGAACAACAATATTGAGCACATTGCAGCCCTAAATACACGAAAGCAAGCCTGCCTCTGCCGGGTTTTGAATGCAAGACACCTACCGTGATGGAAACAAAAAGCATGAAATAGCTAGAAAGCAGGTTATGATGGTGACTCTGAGCTTGAAAACTTCATACTGCTCCTTGTACGCAAACCTAGAGACAACACATTGAACGGAGAAGAAGACACTACAACACTCAACATTCTGTCATAGAAGAGTGCAATCATGTACATCTCAGTATCATATGGCGTTTCATCAGTTGACACAACACGAGAAAAAACCACCAGGGCTATGGATATAATATTCGAGTACTGCAATCGCAGCAGGGAAGTATACTATTAAGATTCTACAAGTGTCCAAGAGACATGGTTGCTGCACTACACTACAGAGACAGCCTATTCTGCCACCGTTCTTCCACATACACTTTGGCTGCAACTGTGTAAGCCAGGATCCTGAAAGCTCTCACAAGTCACAGCGGGATAAGAGAAGTGAGGGCGGCGCATTCATCTCTACCCAGTCTACCAGTGACAGTAGACTACCTACTTGTACTGTTTTTAGTGCAGGAAGTTGCCAGTTCAAAGCTGTTCCACTATGAACAACTCTCCAAATTTCAGAAGTATGAGTGCCCATTTTCCTGTTTAAACAATTTATGGATTATGTACTCTATCGCATTCTACCAGCCTATGATTCGGTTGGTGGAGATGGTAGAGGCTGGTAGAGCTACCAGTCTTACATGTGGTAGGTGAAATGCTGAACATCCCTACCCAAACTGATAGAGCTACCTCTTCCAACAGAGTAATGACAAAATACACGCTCAGCTAGGCGCTCTGAAATGGGCACCACTTACTTTTCCTTCTCGTTACGCATTTGAACGTTCAGATCACCCAGGACGATCTGCAATATGATACTGAAGCACACGAGCACACACACGCACACACGCACGCGCACGCACACACACACACACACACACACCTCAGACCTCAGACCTGCCCATCGCGGAAGCGATGATAGCGAACAGCTATGTTAGACATAGCAACTTGTGCTGGGATAACACCATTCAACAGCTTGCAAGGCTGATGAATTGACCGCCACTAATGTTAGCCTGGTATCCACCACACACGCACGCACGCACGCACGCACGCACGCACACACACACACACACTTGTACTTGCTCACTGCCAAAACTGGTCACGTGGGTCTCCCCGGGAGAGGGGAGAGAGACTCAAAAGGAATCTTGGAAAGATGACTCAATTGGCCATTGAACCACCCAGCGGCCGACACCCCCTGAAATCCCCAAACTAGGGTGGACTTGAAATGATCCCACTTACGGGCTCACCACACCTCAGTAAGTGGGTGAGGACAAGGTGCAGAAAAAGGATTGACGGCATCAGGGTATCCGTCCCGGGATCCAACTGCAGGTACCCCTGCCCCCCCCAGTGAAAGTAATACTTGGTACTAGTGTGGGTGGCTAAATCAGAGTGGAACTGATATAAGCTTCACTAGCACCATTGATTACACAAGAGTTAATCTAGCCAGAAGCAGTCCATGGTTAACAGGTATGTATACTTCAAATAGAAAGTATATGAACCCTGAAACCAACAAAGGTGGTAGGTACAACAATACACCTTCAAGCAGCCGAGCCCGTTGGCAACAGGCCCAACACTATCTGGCATAAGTGTACCCACCAATCGAACTAGCTGGCACACACACACACACACACACACACACACACACACACACTACTACTACCACTACTACTACTTATGCACACACACACACACACACACACACACACACCGCATAAACCACGCGGATCGAGGCAGGCTAGTCAAGAAGAGGAAAAGAAGAGTACCATGACGTAATAATTATTATAGTGATGGCATGAGGTTGATAGAAAATCAAATATCCCATGGTGCGTGTTATTGCTTAGTTGGCCATCGATAAACGGAGAGGAAATTTGTAGTGATGTAACGAACCATGAATTTTACAAACGAACAATCTAGCGAATACAATTCAAGGGAACGAATGATTATTCTACTATTCCACAAGAAAAAATCATTAATGACAATTATCAAGAACTATTGCGAATGCGAAGTGTACATGTAGCAACACACACAACACAAGCGCTCAGACTCAAGTCTGTGTAGAGTCTACCATGGTCTTCCGCCCGTAGTCTAGTCATTAGAGAGGTTCCGCACAACGTAAAGTTGAGCAACTTTACGTTAGTGGACGGGAAAAACCCGTGAATTCGCGAGTTTGCACTCCACTTAGGGGTCGTCGCAAAAGTTTTTTGTCGTCCCTGAAACGAACATGATTCATTTGGGGGGGAGGGGGTGCGAGCCAAAATCGCAAGTCGACCGACACTGTACATATGACATGTACATGCATGCGATTTTCGTCGTCCAGCATAGCAAGCTGTGTTCGTTTCAGAGGGAGGGGAGGGGGTCCAAGTACGAAATGAACGATGTTCGTTTCAGGGACGACAGAAAACTTTTGCGACGACCCCTTACGGAAAGTTGTCTACGGAGAGTACGTAGATAGGGCTCTGATAACGTAGCTGGTCCGTAAGTGGATTGGGGTACAAATTTATGACTCTCTCCCCAGGTCGATCTGGTCGTACACTGCCGCGTTCAGAGTTGCCAAGGGCAGCTACGTGATTCGAAAACTCCGTATGGCGGAACCCAGATGCGCATGAAGTTTACATAAGACTTTCCGTAGATCGACTACGTTTTTTACTAACGTAATTACGTTATGCGGAACCTCTCTATTGTCTGCAACACAGCACACAGTTTATGCATTCAAGTCGAGAGATCTAGAGTGTCGCGCGCAGTATGCAGCGCACGGACTTCGCCCACCCACGAACATTCGAATTTTAGAACCTTCGACCTAGATTTTATCCGATCGATTATTCGTTGAGGTCCAAGAGCTCGAGGAAATTCGAACAATCGATTATTCGTTACATCACTAGAAATTTGTACTGTGACATACAGAAACAAACAAAAAAGGATACGGATAAATAGTGGACGTCTTTTAAAATACTCTTACAAACACACCTCCCACCGCTTTCGGAGTTGCATCTGCGGATTGATCCTTGAACGGGTTCCTACGGATGCGGAAAACTCGGCCTCTAACCAAGTCCCAAGCGAACCGTGACATTTTTATTTCATTTTTACAAACACACCGATGAGGTACACATGTAGATGGCAGACAGATAGGTACAACAAGCAGGACGGAGGTGAACAAGAGATCACACTTATAGAACAACACTCAGCATTCGCATGAACACAAGAATTAACTCGGCCTTACTGATTTGGCTTCGGTAGCGTTGCACGGATCTCAAGGAGGTCCTTTTCCATCTGATCCAGCTGCGTAAGGTGCTCTGCTGATTCTGCAAAAGACGTGCTACAAACACACAAACGAACACATGGGACAGCATTACACTGTACGTCACATCCCGATGGTGTAGCATGCTCGTACACAATGAGGACACCAGCTGGTCCAGTATTGAATCAACTCAGCAACTCCGGGTTTGTTGCTCAATGCAATTATCAGGCGGCTTGATATGCACAGGTACTCGCCGCAAGGACTAATTCAATCGCAGGCACATGTATAATAGCAAAATCAATGGCCAAAAACCAGCTGTGAAACACACGTGTTATGTCCGAGCACAGTCCTACTGTTGTGGCGCGCAAAGACGATGCAATATCAAGCATCCTAGAATCACGAAATTTCGGACGGAACCACATGTGTCACATATCAATGGAGCGATCAGCATAATCACGTGAGAGTAAAAAAAAGACCGAAGCATTTGGGCTCAAATGGGATTTATGGAGATGGGAAAGATGCTGAAAAGGCTGCTTCCCCACAGCTGACGCATGGAAAGTTCTTGAAAGCAACAGATTTGGTATGAACAGTTGTGCGAGGCAAAGGCATGTGCAACACTGCACATTGGACAGACTAGAGACAACTCGTACCACTAACCCAGAGACACGTGCTCTCGAGTTCTTCAAGTCTTTCAATTGCTTGCCAATTCTAGTCGGATGCTTGGCATAATCATCAAGCATCAACTTGAGCTTCCGGTGGCTTTCCTGCATGGTAATCATTACATCACACGACATATTCCACAGTCAGTCTGAGGAGTTGTTCTCAGATTACCCCATACCATCATCTTAGTACAAAAATTATATTATAATAATAATTCACGGTTTGCGTTAGCTTTCGTATCCGTAGGGACACCACCACCCTCTGTGGATCAAGGCGCAGATGCACCTCCTAAAGCGGTGGGAGGTGAGTAGATCAAACCCACCACAAAGTGGCCAAAGACCGAAAATCCCATTCGTTGCATCCATGCTCCCCTCGTGCCAGGCCACGAGTTCCCAATTAACTGTGGGTGGCAGCACGTACAATAATGCCCAGTGGGAATACGGTGTGCAACAGTGCTACGAGATAGTCCCATGCACTATTTCCTTCCGTCCTATCAGTGTGCACTGATGTACGGCTTCATTCAAGAATGACTATGTCTACTGAACATGTATTGCCTTTCTCGGTACCAATAATACATGCCCTAAATCACATAAGAACTCAGATGGTGAGCCAAGGAAAAACATTAATTGTAACATGGAAATTGTGGAATTTCTCAGTACTCCTTGTCAGTTTTGTGCTAGATTGTGCACGTCTGACTGTTCAAAATCTGGTTTATTTGGTGGACTCGATCGCATAACTTGTGCCCACAATTTCCATGTTACAACTAAATCACATACTACTACTTTTCAGGTTGCTGGTGTGTAGTGCTCCCGGAAAGGAAACTGCGCATGCGCTGTACATTGTTCGATCACCAAAAAACATGTCCAAACACAACCAACACCACCACATTCACACACTATACCAGTGCATGCATATGTGAATTGAGTTCATAGAAGGTGAACACCAGGGAGTTGTAACATCTAGGGAGGAGACACGAGGCCATAGCACTGACCTCGGATTCGGGAGTTCTATGTGATCAGTCATCTATGCAACTTATGGTCGCGGCTTTGAACAGCTGACCTGAAACGCGAGCCAGTCCCACCAAGCCGTATGCGGACATACATAAACCCACCCAGGGTGACCGAAACGAGCCTGGGGTGAAGTGAAACCCACATCATTTCACATTCCAGTCACCCAGTCTCCCTGGTGAATACTAGTTAGTGCAACCATGTACAGTAGGTATCGGTTATAGCGTGGGTGTTTGAAAAACGACTTTCTATTCTTATTTCCGATATTTCTTACACACGATAAATATAGTGTGACGTATCATATGCATGTGCGCATACCCAGGAAGATCATCATACATGCAACGTAGTGCTGCTGTGTACCGGTATGCGGTTTCTCATAGTCATACTTCCAAAGTAATCCCATACTGGGCCATAGGTTCACCATGTGGCTGAGCAACATGAGATACATGACCACAACAGATGCACTTGCAGCATTATGATGCAATTCGAGTCGGTTCAGAACTGTATCGGGCAGATGCTATTACTACAGGCGATACACTTTGTACTAATCTGGCATGTTTTGCTACACAAAGTCCATTCTTAGGACCGATATATTCCATTACACGATAACATTGCTTGTAAGAATAAATATACACATGAAACCCAGGTTATGATTATGAAAATAGGAGAGTTCATTCTTGTAGGCAGTATATTCTTTTACACGGCCACACTATCTCTTAATTTGCTGGCCGAAAATCCTATATATAGGATTTGAAAATGCGTGCCTTTATGCCGTTGTTATTGGTCATCACGACCAATAATAACGGCATAATGGTTTTCATGGAAGTTGTAAATATGTTTGAGGCATGAATGTTTACATTTAAGATTCATAGGGCGATAATATTTCTGATGCATACCTATTTTCCGCAATAATTGGAAATTTGAGCATAATTGTTCAGCTGCTGTCATGGAAAGGACTGAAGCAGTGAATGTGCAGAAGAACATTACAGGTGTGGCACGGGGTGGCTTCATGACGACATATCGCACATGCCGTCATGAAACTACCAGTTTTAAGGATAAAACAAGGTCCAATAAAATCTCAAATCCTATATATAGGATTCGAAAAATAGGGCACAGGCCTTAGTAATACTGGGCAAGGAGATGAGCCTGAGATGTTAGTGTTTGAAAAAATTATCTTATTCAACTCTCGATATCTACTAAGACCTAGCAAGGAAGAATTGGTCACATACTTTTTGCTATTCTCATGCCACACCCATTTTGAGTTGAAAAATATGACCAAAATCCTATATATAGGATTTAGCAAATTAAGAGATAACCGATACGCACTATACATGTATTCACATGTAGTCCCTTATTATGTGCGCAGTTCTGGTAAAATGAGAATGCTTGTCATAGTGGATTCGCCTACTTTGAGTACTTGAGCGCAACTAGCCCCTTTTTAGTTTTCTGAACCAGGCTCATGAGCGAATCCTGATACACAATCTGATCACATCTACAGTTGTGGCCAAAAAATCTCATCCGGGAGCCAAAAGCAGCGCCAAGGCTCATGCGGCCCTTGGATGGGTTTTTGGACCGTGCCCGATGTAATTGAAATGAAAACGCGGATCTACTGACTGTTGACTCGCAGGTCAGATTTTCTTTAGCCATGACTGTACTAGATATAGACGTGCTCTGCCTAGCTACGGATTATAGCAAGAATCCATAACCTCTGGTGGTTACTGGTATGTGGTTGTGGACTCTTGATTATAGTCTACCAGTATCAATGTATGTATGCCTCTCGGGGAGTGTAAGATGAAATTCAAATTCAAAATAAAAATGATACTGGTATTACCAATGATCGGCTGCGCATTCTTACTAGAGTTAAAGACATGCTATACTATAGCCTTCTCATCATACTGAATAATTATTATCCTTGGCCAGTAAAAGGAATCATAATAATTTCGGGCAGTGTCACAGTATCACAAGAACAATAATTGATCGTGTGCTACGCTGACCTTGATCCGGCGATACTCCTCCACTAATGTCGACCAATCATTCAGCCATTGCTGGGATGCTCGATCTAGCTTAACACTTCTTTCCGACGCCATTCTGATGGCACGGTTCGAAATCAATTTTCCAGAGAAAACAGCAATGTTCTATGAATAGATCTAGAAAGCTCCTACATGCACTAGAAAGCACAATGACTTGACTTGTAGTTACGGTATGTTTTGCCACCAATTTGAACTGCAGCGATTGACGAAGCACGCAACTACTAAGTTGAAAGACTAGATGTTTCAACTACATGTACATGTACTTTCTAAAGGTCTATACTATTCCAAAAGGTCTGACAAGAATTTGAAGATGATTGATGCTCGTGTGCTGTCAAGTAACGTTATAACGTTAACGTTAGTTGACAAACTTACTTCTGTCATTTTGGAAAACAACTTTTCAAACAGTCACGTACAAAATTTTATTTATTTTTTAAAAATGGTGCACGTCGTTGTACGGACATCCGGATGTACGACGTTCTGTACTAGGCATACTACATGTACTAGGCTATGCCCGTAGGTGTGTACACATACACACCCGGTGGGTAGGTCTACTACGCGTATACGGGTGTTCATTTGTGTACTATAATAGTATAAAATTTAATGAGCATTTGACCAAGTATTTTACTACAGTACTTGCCAATCGATCGCGTTTCCAGCTTCTTTACTTGGATAGAACTAACATGTACGTAGCTAGATCTTTGTCGGAAAAAGTTTTCGTACGAAATGCATTCAGGGCCCATTTTCTTGCTAATCTTAGTGCAAATGGCAATACATGTAGGGTCTTGCACATAATACCAAGAGTCCATTATGGACTCTTGATAATACGGCATTCTACGAGATTCTCAGTCTCACTCTCACTAGATATGTACACACAACTCCATCCACCTGCTGGGCAGAAGCGTGCCTGGATATTGGAGGTTTGGGAGGGTAGAGAGTACATGTACATGTATTTCCAATTTATTCCCGTAGCTATGCAAAATAATAATAATAATGACAGTTCGCATTTCACTCATTGCATGAGGTCAACGCATCTGTTAACAATTTCGAGCCAAGCAGCTCTATCAGAAGCAGATTGCACAGCATCCAGAAGCGACAGATTAATGCATTGTAAGTCTTTCCTAGCTATGCAAAAGACGTTATATTATATTATTTAAATTTTGAATAGGGCAATCCCCACAGGCCTAAGGCCTTTTTACAGGGTACCCGATGTGATCACGTACAGATTTGCGGAATAGTGAAAGCGAGGAGCAAGAGCGAATGTCAGCTGGAAGAGAATTCCAGCGGTCAGAAGCCAGAAAGCTCAAAGCGAATAAGCCATAACGATTGCGTGCTGTAGGCAGAGCAAGGGAATCTATGGACTGGGAACGTGTACGGGCAGCTGTGTGTGTTGCGGCAGAACGAAGGCAGAAGCAATCAGAGAGCAGAGTGCTACACATGCCACGTTGGGCCCGAAAGACAAGAATATATACAATTTAAGCTGATAGCGCAGTGCAATAGGAGCAAGGCCATATCTGGTGTGTAAGACTGAAACATCAAAATGCCAAGGGAAACCAAAAACAATCCTAACAGCGCGGTTAGGATTGTTACTTCAGTAACGTCTGGCGCTAGCCAGGGTCCACACAGCTTTAATTTGGTATTTGTTTGTTTGTGTGTTTGTTTGTTTGTTTATGTCACGCCTGGCGCTATATCTGACGGCAAAAAATCATAGGGATGTTATAAATTTTTCTCTTATTTTTTCAGGCATATCCTGGGATTCGAACCCGCACTATCGCCCTACAAAGGCTACGCATATTCCCCCATACACTTCGCATTCATACTCATTCTTCCAAGTAATATTTATTTTTAGTTGCTTCCCGTTATGATCTTGCGTTTGAAAGCCCTATTTGAATATTGCGGGCAGCTGTATGTGGCCAGCTGTGTTTGATGGTACGGTACGGGAGACGGTGTCGTATTACCCTCGATCGTACCTCTCCCGTACCCACAATACGGTACAGGCGAGGTATCCCGTACACATCCTTTTTTTTTGCATGTACATACATTTATTGATTTATTTTTTGAAAAACGTAAAAATGCCCCCGTACCTATCCCTTCCGTACCGTACCATCAAAGACGGCTGGCCACAATGCATATTCAAATAGGGCTTTCAAATGCAAGAACATAATGTGAAGCAACTTGGAAGAATTAGGCTGTGTTTACATGAGAAATTTCAACCCGGGTCGAGTTCACCCCGGGTTGAAAGTCTGTACGATAGACAAAAGAGGTGAGCGTTTACATGAAGACAGTTGACCCGGGTCAAATACTGATATGCCGCCAAAAGTCCACTTCTAGAGTCCTGTATGGTCACGTGAATCCGTTCGCGCGAAATTTGCATCTGCAGTGCTGTTCAAACCTGGCGCGAGATACGCACAGAAGTACGTTTGTACGATTTTCTTGACCCGGGTTGATTTCAACCCTCCCCTTGGGGGGAGGGTTGAAATCAACCCGGGGTGAAATTTCAACCCGGGTCAAGCGCAGTGCGTCATGTAAACGCGCCATTCACTTTGTGCACATGGGGGGTTGAAATCTGACCCGGGTCGAACTCAACCCGGGTTGAAACGCTTCATGTAAACACAGCCTAAGTATGTATGCGAAGTGTATCGGGGGATGCATGCAGGGCGCGATAGTGCGGGTTCGAATCCCAGGTTATGTCTTAAAAAAAAGGAATTTTTAAAGAATTTATAACATCCCAATGCTTTTTTTTGTCTAGGTCATCAAGGCAAAAAAGCATAGCGTAGGGCCCTGAGCTTCCAAGCTCTCTCGTTTCCAGCGATGGCCGACTAAAGGTCATCTCAACACGTTGTGCCGGAAGCAAGACAGACATTTGCAATGCACAGTCAAATGCAGTCCACTACATGTACAATGAATGTGCTGTACAAAAAGCAACATCGGTTTATTACAAGAGCGGGACTGGGGAGATGGTTTGAGACTGAGTCATACAGCAAATCTCCTAAAATAATTGTTGCTAAAGCAGTAAAAGTTGCTAGCAAGCCAAGCGTAGTGGAGGTGAGCAGATGCTTTCAAGCAACTTGATGCTGGCCTATCTCAGACATTTCACAGGGGGTCACGGTGAAAGAGAACATGACAAACAAAACAAGACTGGAATCAACAGTAGTCACACAGCCGTGAGCGCATGTGAGCGCGCTCGGGTGTGTATGTGTCGATAAGAGACAGAGGAGCTCCTAAATATGTACATGTCAGACGAAGAGATTAATCCGAAGAGATAGCATCGAAGACTGATAAACTAGACACTACAAAAACACAGCGACAGCACAATACATGCGGAACAAATGAAGCAGGAGAAATTAAATTCACACCAAGCACCAAGTTCGGATACAGCACATGCTTCTCCATGAACAACACAGCCTGCCTCTGTGTACCCATCCTATAGTAAACGGCTGGACACTACATACTGCCAGCAGATTCAAACTCCTCAAGGTCAGCCAGTTAGATGGTGATCAGCTGGTCGTTGTTATCATCTACTCATGGGAGGTCGTGACATCATACCCTGCGGCGGGGGCATTCCAGGGCCTGGAGGACCTGAACACAAACAACGGAAGCAGAACTGAAAGTTAAATCAGGGCAAGTAGTACCAAAGCAACGAAGGCATGGAGAGCACCGATAATACAGATGTTTCTATTAAAGGTGCGCAAGCCCCCCTGCAGCCACTTCATTAGACATTACACTAAAAACCCTACACACAGTGTGACACCATACTCAAAGCAAGTGGTCTCTTCACTGCAAAATACTAATTTCTAAATCAAATTTTTGGCCAGGAGCCATCATCAGAATACAGATGTTCACCACTTTTAAATCAAGTTGATGAATCAAACTGCATGCTCCTAAGCTACAGGTCCACATTGCCTAGAAATTCTCAGTTTATAGCGAGCACCCCTCACCTGACATGCCCATGGGTGGTGGCATTCCTGGCCGCATCATGCCCATTGGTGGAGGAGGCATCATTGGCATGCCAGGACGCATCATTGGCATCCCGCCTGGCATAGCTCCAGGCATACCACCTGCACCGCCACTCGGCATATTACCCACTGGAGGTGGTATAGCCACACCTGACAAGCAGATAGCACAAATAAAGACAGCATGCATGTATTGTGAATTAGTGAAAGGAGAGGCGTATACAGCAAAACAGGTCAAGGGGACCACTAAGACAAGGCGACCACCTGTCTCAGAGGATCACAAAAACCAGAACGAAATGATGATATTCTTAGTCAAATGAATTTGGATAAGGGGGTGCACACAGGGACCTCGTTTCGAGGGTCACTTGGGAGAATTTAAGCCTAAAATCAATTTTTCACCAGTTGTAGTGTTCGGGGTGCTGAGTCGAATGGTCCGAAAGAATGGTCTTGGTCCGAAGAAGCTGAGACGCTCCGTTCCTCCTTTATTCCCAATCGAACTCGCGCACTTCCACCGAAACTGGGTGACTGCGCCCTACTAGATGGGGATTTGTATGCAAAACGTCACTAAAAGCGCCATTTCGTTCTTATAAAAGCACGGATGACCGCGATTGGCCCATATGTTTTAGTCTTTCGGACGCTGAGTTGACTGGTTTGGTCCGAGAAAGCAGTGATGCAGCGTTCGGCCCGTATTCCCAATCGAACATAGTCGAATAAGTGGTCACGTGCTCATGCGTGCACAAAGTCAACTGGTCACCGTGCCTGCAGGCTACAACTTTCACACCAAGGTTCAACTCGAGTTCAACTCGAGTGACAGGAACGCGCCCAAATAGGCTGTAAGTTGACTGCACTGAATAAACCTAGACCGCCGCACTGCACTCATCCACAATATCCAGCCAAATAGAAGTGTCCAGTGCGTTGACCAGACCGTCTTGCAAATCTTTGAACCTGAGAGCAATGAAGAAATGCTACAAGCCAGGCCAGGGTGCACCCAGGGAGAGTGCTCCATCCGATCAGTTGCAGTGATGACAATCATGAGCCATACATGGCGTATACATACAAAAGTGACACTGCCATGCCAAAAAAGGTGTTCCGCCAGGAGGAGCGAAACACACCATCATGTGCACGGTACGTGCAATAACATAATTAACGTCCTTGAAGGGAGATACAGTACTAGCCACCCAACCTGACCCCTGACATCTAAAGCTAGGCTCTACTTAAAATATAGTGTCACACAGTACGAACCAAGAGGAACACAATGGCATCATGGTTCACTAACCTCGCTGATCTATAAGAGTCTGTGCTTGCTCCTCTACCCACTTCTGGTAATAGTAGCGAACATTTTCCTTGTGCTTGCGACCGTTGTTGTGTGTCTTGCGCACAGATGGCTGCAGAGCAAGCACATACAGAGCAAGATGGACACAGGCCTAGTACGGGACATATACAGGATACCTCAAGCGTGATAGAGACGGCACTACATGAAATTCTGTATGGGATGTGTATTATTACATGGGAAATGTAAGGGAGACCCAAGCCAGGCATAGAGTCAATTCATATATACGTGATACCAGCCGAAACATTACACGGTATGCACTCTCTACATGTAGTCAACACCTCACGGAGTAAGCAACGGGGCAGCTGCTGGCACGTGACCTGGGACCCTTGCACTAATTCACGTGGCATATGCGAACAATGCCGGGCCGCACGCACGCACACACACATATACATTTACACACGTGTACACACACACACACATATATAAACAAACATACATACGCGCACATGTAATAAAGGGCACTGGATCCCAGTTTCACTTGGTGTACATCTAATGAACCTCGGGAATAAAACAAAGCCGTGTTCACTGTACAGCCCCGGGGCGGTTGTATTCATATTCCTGAGGTCAGATTCTATGACTTGCCAGCACCAGCACCAGCACCAAAGCCAGCACCTCCATGCCTATCAATGAATGTACAGGTAACGGCTCAGTGTATGGACACTACTACAATGATTACTATACATGTATGTGCATAGAAGAAGCCACCGGTTGCCCATGCTTGACAGGGAACCTATTAGTCATGGAGACAGAAGCATTGCAGACATGAAAGACAACTTGCAGATGAGGTGCTAACATGTCCTGTGATATATGCATGGGTGGTTGCTTTTCATGCTATCAAGATTCCATAAACAGGAGTACGCAACTGTGTTTATGCGTCCGTGCGTGGCGCTGCCTTCATAACGCAACTTGCTTCCATCACGCTCTGAAAGCATGCATTCAAACCCAGAATCTCTCGTACTAGCACATCCGTTGTTGCTCCATTCTTTCGTGGTCCCACGCGGTCTCTCAATTTCGGGGCTGGTGGACTCCAGTTTCATACGAAAGTTCATTTCAAGCCAGAGGGAAAGGGTGGTGTTTGATTTTCCGCAGTACACGGACTGCAGCTGAATGATGTAATGAAGGCAGCGCGCCGTGCATCTGGTCCATAGCAAAGAGATCACAGTTGGATATTCTTGTTTACAGACTCTTGATGCTGTCTAATGATTGGTTTATGCGTGGAGCTTTGACGATGAAGTTTGAGTCACAGAGGGACGGCTTTTAATCCTTCTTTGTATGCGCACCGTAGAAGAAACCAATGCTTCCAAAGGAGCAATATATACAACAGGGCCTAAGAGTGGAGATGGACCTGGCCTGAAAATTCGGATAATTTATTTTTAACCCTTATCCGACCGTCAAAGTGGACAAATTATCAGTCCCAGCGAGACGCGGCGACCTGTTTTAATGGTAACTTTAGTTTCCCTTTGGTGATAATGGCAATCTTAGGCTTTTTGGAAAGCTTGAGCCATGAGGAGTTCTCTAGAAACAGTTTCTAGCCTTCATTTGTAAGAGGAACAAAAATCCATCTCCAATTCCATTTTTTGAAGAGAAGTACGGCTCTTCGACATGTGGACAATTTTTAGTCTTAAATTTGTACTTTCATGCTAACAAATTTTGAATATACCATCAGGGAAGCCTCCAGGCAAAGTTTTAGGAGGGCAACATAATCATTGCCAAAGTTACACCATTTGGAAACTTGTTTCGTACTCGGTGTGAAAACAGACCTCATTCAGAGACCTATAACTTCTTTTTGGAACCAGCGAAGATGCTCCGGTCTTTTGCAAATGAATGGTGGGTTTTTCTTGCTTCTTTTGAGACCAAAATTGTGCAGATTCGATCACAAATAAGTGAGTTACAGCTTGTCAAATTCATCGACGGATAGTCAATTGGTGTAGCCAAGGGACCCTAAACGAGTGTTGTGAAGATGTATACGGCACTCATAGATCGGAGATCAAGAGTTGCACTTTTGGGGTTATGTACTCTTGATATAACGGATAGCTACAGTGGATTCTTCGCATCTTGAGAAAAGGGCCTGGGGTCATATTGTTCAAGAAGAAAGACTTGGATGGAGAGCCAAGCATTTATTTATAGTAAAGAAAAGGATCAAGGAACTACAAGTTACGCTATAATGTCCACTAACACCACCAGTTACTAAACAATCAGCTCACGTGATAACATTGCTCTAGCACGTCTTGGTAGTTGGAAGGCTGTTGGAGTGCGCATCCAAGACATGCAAGTGCAAATAGCCAGTTAGTTGTAAAACATCAGTACCGTCGGTCAGTGTCGTGCAAAGTTATCGCAAGAGCTGATTTTTTAGTAACTGGTGGTGTTTGTGGACATTATTGCGTGACCAATCCTTTCAATGTTCTTACATTTCCTTTTCCACCTGGACTCCTCCTTGGCTTCCCTTTTTCTCTCTAGCTCTTCTCTTGTACCTTCTTGCTATTATTCACTTAATGTGGGGCTTTGAATAAATCATGGATTAGGACATTCTAGAATAACTTGTAGTTCCTTGGTCCTTTTCTTTACTATAAAGAATGACTTAATGTGCCAATAATAGTGGAGTAATAGTTGCGGCAATGGCGAGTAGCGATTCTCGTATCTTACAGAATCGTGCGTGAGGAACGTATCACAGTAGTCGCAATAGTACCTACAAAAAGACAAACAACAAATTGACAAAAAAAAACAGCAGTGAACGTGAAAGGGAGCAAAAACGATTTACACAAGCCGCAGGGACAAGTTCTTACTTTCCCATGGTTGGTGAAAGACACAGCGTACGTAGCTCAGCTACTATTCCATATACCGAGTTAGTATAATCTTCAATTATGGGCTTACAACATAATGCGAACAAACCTAGGCAAAAGTCGTATTTCAAACTGTGAGATAAGAGCTACAATTGTAAAGTAGAGATGTAATGATACAGGATTATGAATCCAAAAGATCCTGCTAAAAAATTATTTGCTGAACGTTCATTCGTCGCGAGCGAAAAATCAGGCATGACGTCGACGACTCCATGCATGATCCAGCTAGCTCCTGGATATCCGGATATATCCCTACAAAAAAAAAACTTTGCGCAAAAATGCTGAAGAGATGCAGGGCGCGTTTGGTTGGTACGAACTAGAACAGGATTCACCAGAACAGCGCGTTTGGTTGGGACTGCACCTGTTCTGGGTCGGCCAGAACATGTTCTGCTTGCTCCGGCCTCGAGGCCCGAGCAGACCAAGCAGTTTCACTTTTTCACAGTGAAACCTGGCGGGAACATCGATTTTGGTCCCAAATGATCACGTGCATACGCTTTTGGGTTGGACTCGTCGTACCGTACAAAGTGACCATGGTGACCCATACACATTTTGAAGAATGCACCAAGTTTGGCACATTTTTCCACAAAAATGTGCGCTGTTTCTGGAGTAGCGTTTGGTTGGCATGAGGCTGCTCCATGTGCACCAGCTGTTCGATCCTGTTCTAGATCGTACCAACCAAACGCACCCGCAGACTCGTCTACAGTCAGTTTCGCGCGCGCCCGGGGAGTTTGCCGTCTTATCCAGGGAGTCGTAAAATACCGACTCCCTGGTCTTATCGCTCGAGCGCTGCCTGACTGTGAACTCGAAGAAAAATTCCGCGCGAAAGCATGAAAAATGACAACTCACTCAGGTCGCGACGCGCGTGTGTGCAATGTCGGTACAGTCGTGTACGTCTGGTTCACAACAAACGAGTTCTTCCTCGTATCGATTATGGAGTCAGAGAGGACATGTCGAAAGTGTAGTAAATGCCGAGGCTGACGAGCGGCATGGGTCCAAATATGTTTTGTGACCAAATAGTTTCTTTGAGCTGCGATGCAATTTACTCTCACCATGTGACGAAAACGACATCGACACAGACTCATTCCCAAGGCCATGACTTGGCGAAGCTATCCGTATGACTTCGACAACATTTTGAGAAAAGCAGACGCCTGTGGAAGCTGATAGAAGACGGCCGCGGCGTTGACTTCTAAATTCAAATAAATTGGCGATCTTGAAATAGAATGAAGTTGAAGACACCTGCTGTACGAGGTGAATAGCAATTTCTGGACATGAAAATAAAATAGAGGCCCACTGGCTGTGTGTTTTACATTTTTCATATCTATTTGTATCTATTGTATGGCCTAATCCTTCATCTTTCCAAATATGTGACAATTGCTCATGCTGTGATCCCAGAGACTTTATAGCAGGATTTTTTCGACAGGCCAATTTTTTGGCCTAAATTTCAGTGTATGGAATTCTGGACATGAAAGTAAAATAGCGTCAATAGGCATCCTATACTGCACCATTTTTGTTATTTTTTCTATTGGTGGACTGCAGTTGGCCTCTTCACACTTCCAGCCAACAGGTCCAAGACTATACAGCGTCTGAAGTGGAGTGCACATGGGGAAGCCAACGATTCGTCCATTACTTCTTATTTTACTCAAAATTCAAAATTCTCAGGCGACATAGTACCACAAAACTCGTTGAAATGCCTCCCACGAAAAGGCTATCAACAAGGCACCGACACGAGGAGAAACTACAACAGCCCAGCTGTCAACTACAACAAGAAAAAACTTCATCAACCTGACTGACTTGACTCTACACGCGACGAAAAATTATTTTACTCGAAATGTCCAGAAATGTCCAATGTCCAGAAATAGCAATTCACCTCGTACTTATGGTTGATAAATATGGTGGTAAAGACACACCCGGCAATATGGCGGTAAACACACGCCTGCCCACACACGCTCTCTAGGCTGCAAAGTTCTAGCACAGAGCTCTGCCATGCGCTACTTTGACTTGATCAGATGTACCAGCCTGCTATGCCGGATACCGCCAACCATGCATCGACCAGGCGCGAACTGATGGTGGTGGTGGTGAGAAGGAGAGCTCTGTGCTAGAACTGTGCAGCCTAGAGAGCGTGTGTGGGCAGGTGTGTGTTTACCGCCATATTGCCGGGTGTGTCTTTGCCACCATATTTATCAACCATAAGTACAGCTGCAATGGTGTCTTCAACTTCATTCTCCCGAGTCAAGCTCCGTATGAAGACACCCAAGAAGAAGATTGCCTGATGAGTCCAGCGGGGACGAAACGTACGTCGCAATCGAGCTATGTCGTTGCTGTGTCATCTTCTATGTGCCATGCGCTACTTGATGTAGATCTACCAGCCTGCTATGCCGGATACCGCCAACCATGCATCGACCAGGCGCCAGGCGCGAACTGATGGTGGTGGTGGTGAGAAGGAGAGCTCTGTGCTAGAACTTTGCAGCCTAGAGAGCGTGTGTGGGCAGGCGTGTGTTTACCGCCATATTGCCAGGTGTGTCTTTACCACCATATTTATCGATCTTGAAATACTAAAATAATTCTCAAAAAGAAATCGATCGCCGGATATACCGGATCGATGTACCGGTGTATTCAACACGTAGCTACAGCGCAATGACTTCCGTATTCACACACACCGTTTCAGTGTTGTGGGTGTGTTCACATGGCGTGAGCCAGTCAAGTGTCAGTCAGCTTGGGAAGAAGCGGGAGCTCCAACAACAACAACCGTGAACAACCAGGGTCGGAGGAAGGAGTTTTGGAGTGGTCCGGCCAACCTTTGAGGGGGGCCGGGGGACGTCCCCCGGGAGAAATATTTAAAATTTACGTGAAATAGAGCGAATTTGGGCACCTCTTAACTCCAGAAAATGCAGAAAATTATAGTAAAAGAACACAAACGCAACTTTTTTTTATCCATATCATTAAAGCCATACAGTGCCGGTCATGGAGTCCTGAGCTACTTCGAAGCACATCACACGTCGGCAGTACAGTCGAGCCATGTACCTCTGGATTTTTTTACACCGGTTTTGCACGAATCACATGGACCATCCAGCTGGGAAAGTGGTCCGGCCATGGCCGGACCAGCCTGACCGGTTCCGCCGGCCCTGACAACAAGTCTGCTTGATCACCAAGAAACAATAAAAAAAAGGTTTTTAATAGTTGAAGATGGGTTGGGATTTGAACTCACAACTATTACAGTCTGTATTTATTTATTTTTCACTGTGTACAATGAAATGGATTACAAACATGCACGCGAAACGAAAGCAGAACGCGTTAACGGTAGCCAAATATAATAATTTAGTGCGAAAATAAGAAAAATAAATAATAACACCCGAAAGCGCTAAATACAAAATCAAGAAAAAGGGAAATTATAAACCATGTAGCGCTAATGTGCACCAAATAATAATCTGATCTTTGACACCAGCGCAGCGGTGATGGTGCATGACGCCTTGTACTGACCAGAGAGTGCAGTGGGATCCAGGAGTCCAAGGCCACCATCTCTGCAGGGGAAGCTTAGCAACTTCCGTTCAACGGTGCCCACCGAGCGACCACAGAGCGAGGGGATGAGGCGGGAGGCAATTGCTTCCTCCAGCGTGCCTAAAGCTGAAGCGGCCCTCTCCATCACACGGCACAGAAATGACCAACGGTGCTTCAGGCCATGCGTAAAGGCAGAGAAGGCAGCTTGCGGCTGGGAGTCGGCGATCTCAGCAAGGGTTAGGACCTCCTTCCTCCAGGACTCTGCTTTTTGGCTGAGGTAGCCATCCACAAAGCCAGAGGTGCCAATAGCTGCTCCAAGAAAGCGGTGACCGTCGTCGGTGATGGTGACACCAGTACTCTCGAAGATTCTGCTGGCTTCTTCGAGGTGCGGTGGCTTGACGACCAGCACAGACTTTGATGGATTCGGCTTGTATCCGTACAACGGACCCCGCTGGCAGAGAAGGTCCCACCATGCTCGCAGGCGGATGATCCTCCCAGCAGCTGACGAGTCGTCCGCATACCAGAGCTGGGTGGCCTTCGCTGCTGACAGGGAACGGATCAGTGGAAGAATGGCAACGGCGTACATGGGCATGGCTAAAGGATCACCCTGGGTTGTTCCTTCAGCCGACATGATAAAACTACCTCCAACAAACAGCTTGGCTGGGCAGCGATACGTGTTGATCACTACTGTGGCTAGGGATGGGCAGAGGTGGCGCAGGTTGTGTAGACAGACTTCCCGGTTAAGCTGATTGAAAGCGTTTGTGGCATCCGCCATCAACACTGCTTCGGTGTCGTCTTGGTCAAACATCTGCTGCATTGCATGGATTGCGGCCTCAATGCCGCATTCCTGTCCAGCACACAATTGGAGACTTCCTGCCGCTTCCTGGATGTCGCTTCTGATGAGGGCAAGGATGGCTTTGCCAATGATTCGTCTCACCACTTCGCCTATGCCGATTGGGCGAACTCCTGGGTCCTTGTCAAGCGGGATAAGCTTGGATGCTACGTACGCCTCCAAGGTGACCATGGTGACTGGGTCAACATGCTCTGTTGCAAGCCGTCGAGCAGAGGCAGCCAGTGCATCACATAGCAAGTCTGATGCTTCCGAGAATGCCGTACACATCCATCTCCACGCGTCTGCATCAATGCCAGATGGACCTGCTGCTCCATGAGTGTTAAGGGCAGCTCTCCGAACCGTTTCTCGGTCTAACCCAGAGAATCTTGTTGGATGCGGTGTAGGTGGAGCCTGTATCGGCTATAGCGTACCCTTTTGATTTCCGTGATTTTATCACTATAACCGATGCATCACTATATGCGATACGACCGATTTTTTTCGATCGACACATGAAAGGCAAGGAAATACTTCCAGCATGGCGTTTTGACCAGGGAGTCGTAAAATAGGGGTATTTTACGACTCCCTGGTTTTGACAAATGAGCATGCTGCATAGTTGACAGTGCCCGCATTTCCATAAAAAAATTCTGTTATGTAGATGTACATGTATCACTACAAAAATAAGCAACGTGAAGAAAGTAAAAAAATAGGGCCTTTGATATTATTGCAACATGTATTTTAAAGTTATCACTATAGCCGATAATAATGTAGTGTGTTATGCATGTTTTGATTCTTTGTTGCCATCATAATATCCGATATATCACTACATCCGATAATATTGGTTATAGTGATATTTGTACTGGATAAAATACGTTTTGCTTTTGATATTTCGGACCAATATCACTGTAGCCGATATATTCTTATATCCGGTCACTATAGCCGATACAGACTGTACTTCATCAGCGGCTGAGTTCATGGTCAGCAGACAGCATCCATAACCACAAAGCCAAAAAGGAAAAGATAAATCGTGGGTTTTGATGAAAAAATCGATACTGGCTTCCAGGGCAAATTGTAAACCATGGGAAAAGGCCGGAAACCTGGCCGAAATTCTAACTCCTTAAACGCTGGTTGATAAATATGGTGGTAAAGACACACCTGGCAATATGGCGGTAAACACACACCTGCCCACACACGCTCTCTAGGCTGCAAAGTTCTGGCACAGAGCTCTCCTTCTCACCACCACCACCATCAGTTCGCGCCTGGCGCCTGGTCGATGCATGGCTGGTGGTATCCGGCATAGCAGGCTGGTACATCAAGTAGCGCATGGCACATAGATGATGACACAGCAGCGACATAGCTCGATTGCGACGTACGTTTCGTCCCCGTTGGACTCATCAGGCAATCTTCTTCTTGGATGTCTTCATACGGTGCTTGACTCGGGAGAATGTAGTTGAAGACACCACTGCAGCTGTACTTATGGTTGATAAATATGGTGGTAAAGACACACCTGGCAATATGGCGGTAAACACACACCTGCCCACACACGCTCTCTAGGCTGCAAAGTTCTGGCACAGAGCTCTCCTTCTCACCACCACCACCGATGGTGGTGACCACCATCAGTTCGCGCCTGGCGCCTGGTCGATGCATGGCTGGTGGTATCCGGCATAGCAGGCTGGTACATCAAGTAGCGTATGGCACATAGATGATGACACAGCAGCGACATAGCTCGATTGCGACGTACGTTTCGTCCCCGTTGGACTCATCAGGCAATCTTCTTCTTGGATGTCTTCATACGGAGCTTGACTCGGGAGAATGTAGTTGAAGACACCACTGCAGCTGTACTTATGGTTGATAAATATGGTGGTAAAGACACTCGTAAGTTACTATGGAGATTCGGATTATAATCCTAGGATTATTTCGATTTTGCCGCAGTCTGACCAGGCCCTAAGTTATTTTCATACTTTTTAAGACCAACACCTGATTGCTAATCTTTTTGAAACAGATTATAGACGACGTAGATTCTACGATTCGCGTGCGCTTACTGAGCTATGCCGTATGCGCGCTAGCGATCCTCGGATCACGGAGTCGCCATGGCATAGGCATCACTGCACCTATTATAGAATCTACGTACCAGTCCAGCACCAAACGTCAAACGACCGAGGGTTATGGACTCTTGGTTTCACCATAGCAGAACCTCTCTATGGTTTGCTGGTGCCCCGCTCGCGCTGGGTCGTTTGACGTTTGGTGCTGGACTGGTACGTATATGCCAATAATATGGTGCAGTGGTGCGGCTCTCCTTCGGCTTCGGCCTTCTTCCTGATCCTGTACTCATGGTACTGGGCCTGCCCTCTTCGGATGCTCACGGTTCTTGGTTCCAGTTGGGTGATTGATTTGATTTGATTGATTTTATTTTACTTCGCAAGTTCAAACGGGTTCCTGGCCCAGTTATATGAAAGCGAAGGATAGAATCTGCCAAAATCCTAATGAGCAACAGCATAGGCAATATTATCATAGAAGTGGAGTACTATGCGAGCGAGAATACTGAGAAGAAAGGAACATGTCAAACCCTGACGAAACACAACCTATTTCAGGCATACATAAGGAAGGCAGGCTAGCTTAAAATCTTGCAATCTGGATACGGTGCGCACCTCTCTAGGCAAACTGTTCCACAGCAATGCTCCTGCGGTGGCGAATCTCGTTTGGCCACACCGACTGCGAGCTGGCTGGCTGAGCAGACCATTGGCATGCTGATGGCGCGTACTTCTGCCGCTGCATGCTGCAGTGCTGGTTTGAGAAGCTGGGCTAGAGCAAGGCTAGTGGAGTCATTTAGACAACGCCAGATGAAGATCAGGAGCTTTTGTTTAAAAAGTTCAGTGACGCGGTAAACCGAGTTGGCAGCCAGGAGGGGCTGCATTGCGGAACATGGCGGGCTGCCATCAATGCATCGGATCGCCCGGTTTTGCATGGCTTGCAGACGCTGAAGTTGGGTCACGCGGAGGGCTGCAGAGAAGCAGCAGGCACCATATATCGGTGCTTGTCGGATTGTTGGTTTGACAGCATGAAACAAGGTGGAGGATGTACATTGTACGTCCTCCCATTTTTTTTTACAATGCATGAGTGGTATACCGGTACATGTACATGTAACGACGTCGGCGATGATTTGTTAGGAAAGAGTTTGCTCCCCATACTGGAGCTCGCGCTTTTCCGCTGACTTGAAACTAGGTGGTTTGGAGGTGACAGCTTTGTGAATGACCCAGAGTCTTTGACGTTTGTTCTGACCAGTCCAGGAGCAACACTAACTCACGCTGCTACCCGATGTTCACGAGGTGTTTGTCGCGCTGGAAACGGAGCGTCTCTGCAAGTTTGTATCCCTGGTGAAGTACCTGGAGCACTATCTTCTTCAGGCACAATCTTCCTCAACCTAATTAGGCTCAACTGATGAGGGTTGAATTCCCCGAAACACTGTGTATTGAGCAGGGAGTACATTGTAGTGCTTTCTTGCAGGGTTGCCGAGTCGAAGGTTCGGGGGACTTCTCGTGTGCTCTGAACATGAATAGCGGTCGTGAGTCAGTCAAGTGTTACCGGTATGTCAAGTCTGCGGGAAAGCCCAGGCTGCTCGCAACAACCAGCTCAGCAGACTCCGGATGCCGAACCGATCACTCGCTGAAAAGACCCGTCCGTGAACCCCGCAAACACAATGACATTTTGCGGTCGCGCATTATGACAAAGCAACAGAGCAAAATGACAGACGAGACTGGATGTATGGTAGATCTACACATGGGAGCAAGATTCCGAGACTCGATCGTAGAGTAGCACTATCAGCACGAGCGTACTGCTCCTTCCCCCTATCACTGATATGACGCTATTCGGCGATTATACAGACAGTGCTGTAGCTGCTCTTCCCATGCCACCACTCGCTGACAGCACAACCAGCAAACGACGTCGCACATGCTCCACCTCGTAGCTCTCTCTCACTCTCTCCTCATAGAGTCATACTCAGTCATAGCATCTTCTCTTTTCTCACCTCAGTCTCAACCAGGGAGTAGTAAAAAATAAGTATTTTACTACTCCCTGGTCTCAACCGGGGAAGTACAGTGCTGGCGCGCCGCCAAGGGAGTCGGATTTCAGTTGCCAGCACTGTACAATGTCATGTATTTGACGCCTTCCCTTCACTAGTATTAGTTTATAAGTAACTTTAGTTAGTAGCCCTATTTCCGCGTCAAGATTGTGACATGTTTGGTCAACGGAGGGTTATCATGGTTATGGACTCTTGGTGTGGTGTATGTGGTGATGTGAGTGTGACATGTGGTGATCAGGGAGTTGTATGGTCTTTACTCTTTAGTCTCTTACTGGTGGTGATGCGGTGATCGACCTCATGCTCAACCACACCAACGACCAGGCAACGACGTGGTAGATCTACAACACGACAGTATTACCTATGCGATACGGATTCTAGATCTACAACATAATTATTATTCTGCCATATTTATTTGCACATTCCTCTTGAACACGTGCCCCCTCTTTTCGCTCAACCAAACTGTCCAAAGAAGGATTGTGGTACAGCTGTGGTACAGCTGCTGATGTCCGTGCGCGTAGCGACAGTGCAGTGAGCTGCTCTCCTTTTGCCCGATTTGGGGTCAATGCGTACATTCGGTCCATATTTCTCCTTCATGCACGTAAAAGTCGTTGGTAATCAAATCACTCATGCATAGTGCCAGTTTCTGAACATTTTAGAAGATCAAGAATGTTTCCTGGCCTTGATGCCGTTGACAGGCTTACTTGTTGACATCAGCTTCAGCTCAGTTCAGGATCTTTGACTTTGTCACACTCAGCTCACCGTAACTCACCCCGAGTTTGCCGTAGCTGTAACCAATATTTTTTTCGGAGTTCCAAGTGACAGTTATTTTTGAAGTTCGGCCTATGATTTGAGAATTAGGACCAGCTGCCAACCGGCATTTCAGCCCGAGGCTGGCAAGGACAAGTCAGTAAGGGTGCAGCGACTACAGGAGCGGAAAATCGAGACTTGACTTGATCACTCAGTAGTCCATTTGTAATGCTGTTGCCCTTGGATGGGTACTGTGAGTTCGACTAGAAATATCATCACGCATGGCTCCTAGTCCAAGACGTCCCTGGACAGCAGCACAACTGAACAAATTTTGAAAGTAGACGGTGAAACTTGCGGCACGAATTTGACAAGTACTGTTTCTGCAGCTTGCGAAAGCCGGTCGTGAGCCCGTCCTGGCTACTACTTATAGGATTAGGAGACCCGTCTCTTTTATCCCCAGATTTCCTGGCTGCAACTATGGGTTCAGAAAGTGTGCTGACTTGGATCAAGAAAGTCCTCTCAAGTGAGACGCTAGCAGTAGCTGACCTGTCGGAGGCCTGGAATGATGGAGTTCTTTTCTGTGAAGTAGTGAACTGCTTGGCACCAGATGCAGGGTAAGTGCGTGTGTGGGATGTGTCTGTGTGTCTGCATGTCTGTGTGTGAGACATGGATTTGCCCTGTCAAGAATATACAACCCTCAACAGACTCAGTGTGCAGTGTCCACTGACTTTGATACCCAGCCGAACAGGGGTCCATTGTATGTACAGCTTATCCCCCTCTAGCAAGAATCCATCAGGATTTCCCTACCCGTCTGTGCAAAACCATACAGGGCTGCCGAAATGTGATTTTCTCACTTCATTTTGGATCCAATGTGGAGATTTAGGCCAAGTCAGTAAACACTAGACCTGTACCTCAGAATTTGGAGCACAGCAAGGAGACCTGGCCGGAAGGTGTATGTTGCATCAATATACATGCATGTACAGTGCTGCTCATTGAAATCCGATCGTGTGAGTCAAGTACGGGTGCCGTGCAGCTTTAGACCTGTGAACACCGGGATGTGAAGTGATGCAGGGCGCAAACTGGACTCACTCGATCGGATTTCATTGATCAACACTTCATGTACTGTAGTGTCAGACACCCTGATACTTTTTCTTCTTCTTCCCGAATTCTTACACACATGCCTGTGAGGTGATGTCCTCGACTCGCTCCAGGTGTTCGAAATTCAGCTTAGAATGTTCACTTTTGCTGGAATGGTTTCTTTGTTTATCAAGCTTGCACTTGGCCAGTCATTCTGCATAGGCTTGCTGTGCCGGTGACAATATCAATAGGGCAAGGTATGCCTTCCGTATGCAGGTTACACCCAATACAGAATGAAATCCATCTGGACATTTTGCTCCGTCTGGCAAAAGATGACCCATTCTGAAAACAACTTTCGGTACATGGGTCACTCCTTCGGTACATGGGTCACTCCGCAACCTGTAATATAGACCTTATGCTTGTTGTACAGATGTACGAAGTTCTGTACTAAGGGGCCATCCGTAAATACCGATATTTATTTAGAAACGAAAACTAGTCGTTTCTCTTCAACCCCCCTCCCTCAGAAACGAACACATACAAACGATGCATAGTATCGATATTTTTTCTTTTCTTTTCTGCACGTGCCCACACATACAAACTGTGCATCGATATTTTTCGAGAAACAAACAGGTGCTAAACCCCCCCCCCCCCCCCCCTAAACGACTAGTTTTCGTTTCTAAATAAATATCTATATTTACGGATGGCCCCTAAGGTCGTAGGTGTGTACAGACCCGGTTGGGTGTTCATCGTGTGCTATACATGCGCATTTGACCAATTTTTGCCTCATAATTAATGGTAAACAATCGCTTTCCAGCTTCTTCACTTTGGTTAGAGCTAATAACTATTTAGATCTTGTCAGAAAAAAGGTTTTCGTAAGAAATGCCTTCAGGGCCCATTTCTTAGTGGAAATAGCAGTAAACACAATAGGGTCCTGCACATTCAACACCCAACCGGGTCTGCGGGATTCTACGAGATTCTACGGGATTTCGTGCATCTGTACAACGTGCATAAGGCTTATTAAAATTCATACGAAGTTAGTGTGTACACGGTTTGCATCATTCCATACTTGGCATTCATCCTTAATTGGCAGAAGTGTGTACAAGGAAATTATGTCATTGCATTGCTGCTTGATTAGTTTGTAGTGGCCCTCCATAAGGGCCAGTTCACAATACAACTTTCTGCGACGCGACACACCATTTGCGACAGTTGCGACAAAAAACTGCCTGTCGCGAGCTGTTGCAAGTTGTCGCAAGGCACCTGTCGCAGAAGTTGAAGAAAGTTCAACTTTTGCGACATGCGACACGTGACATACACAAATGGAGTACAGTTTCTACCCTGGGTGCACGTGCAGTGCACGTGCAGTGCACGTGCATAGTACTACTTGTGCATAAGGATGTCGCAAACATGAGAAAGACTGTGAACCGTGTGTCGCTGTCGCAGCTCGTCGCAAGTCGCATGTCGCGTCGCAAGAAGTTGTATTGTGAATCGGCCTTAATTATCAAACTTTTACAGTATAAACACAAAACGGAAAAAAAATTCGTTTATGGGTGGGTGGCCATGGGTCGATCGAGGAGAGTTTCGTTTTGAAAATATTGATAGCTGAAACATCGATCCATTCTAGCCACAAGGTCACTATATTTTTCGTTCAGGGTGGGTGGGTGGGGGAGGAGGGTTGTAACTAAATATTTGTAACTGGGGCTTAATGATAAGGGTGAAACGATTACATTTTTTGACTACCGGATGACCTAAGGGGCCATCCGGCATTATCGATTATTTTCACGGAACAAAAAGCTTAGTTACAACCCCCTCCCCCTAGGCCCTTGTGATGTAGTTACAACCCCCTCCCCCTAGGCCCTTGTGATGTAGTTACAACCCCCTCCCCCTAGGCCCTTGTGATGTAGTTACAACCCCCTCCCCCTAGGCCCTTGTGATGTAGTTACAACCCCCTCCCCCTAGGCCCTTGTGATGTAGTTACAACCCCCTCCCCCTAGGCCCTTGTGATGTAGTTACAACCCCCTCCCCCTAGGCCCTTGTGATGTAGTTACAACCCCCTCCCCCTAGGCCTTGTGATGTAGTTACAACCCCCTCCCCCTAGGCCCTTGTGATGTAGTTACAACCCCCTCCCCCTAGGCCCTTGTGATGTAGTTACAACCCCCTCCCCCTAGGCCCTTGTGATGTAGTTACAACCCCCTCCCCCTAGGCCCTTGTGATGTAGTTACAACCCCCTCCCCCTAGGCCCTTGTGATGTAGTTACAACCCCCTCCCCCTAGGCCCTTGTGATGTAGTTACAACCCCCTCCCCCTAGGCCCTTGTGATGTAGTTACAACCCCCTCCCCCTAGGCCCTTGTGATGTAGTTACAACCCCCTCCCCCTAGGCCCTTGTGATGTAGTTACAACCCCCTCCCCCTAGGCCCTTGTGATGTAGTTACAACCCCCTCCCCCTAGGCCCTTGTGATGTAGTTACAACCCCCTCCCCCTAGGCCCTTGTGATGGGTATGTTTGTACTACAGCATCTAGGAACTAATAATGCAGAAACCCTTCAACCTTTTCTCCTATATTCTTTCCTCTACAGGCTATGTACTCCAACGGATGACAGGAAATCCAACATCTTGTTGGTAGGTTCCTTTTGCCATTTCTCTGCTGGGCCACAATTTTATCTGGATTACATAGCCATGAGTGTAAAACTTGACGACCCCTCGGCCCAGGGTAGACTTTTTTTATGGCATCTGTCCTCCGGGGCCATTTGGCTCATTGTGTGACACTGATGCGGTCATGCGTAGCCAGAGATCAAGAGTGCAAAGACCTTTTACATCGCAGCTATCGTTGTCATAGCAGAACATGGGACGGTAGATTGATGCATCCTAAACCTGATGAGCTGATACCGTGTCTCCGTGGCAATCACGGAAAGGTCTGTGCGCTTGATCATACTTCCCCACTGTGCACTTCACAACGGTCTATTAACTGCGAATAGCTAAAATCTAGTTTCTTTGCATTCCGCCAAATATTCGAGCCTGGCCCTCATTGAACCGTGCCGTTGTAGAAGTATGAGTATGAATTCAGACTCACGAACTTGCAGTGGCGTCCCAAGTTTACTACTACCAAGAGCACATAAACAAGAGTGTGCAACCTTTCTTGGCTTGGTTCTTGACGGAATATTTTGTTGACGTCAACTTTAGTGCAGATCATGAGTCGTACCGTACGAGGTATGTACTGCGAGTCTGTGGCCGCGTTAACTCGGCAAGGTTTCACTAAACTTGCGCGGGGAGTACGGTAAAAGCGTACTAGCAGCGGAAAGAAAGTTAAACATTATCATTTTGTTAGCGGCATAAAAACACAAACTTGCGATGTAGGTCGGCTCCCAGTGCGTTCTTTGTACAAGTGTCATAGGTTCTGAAAAAGGTGACAGCAAGATTTGTTTGCTGTGACCAGTTACGGAGTTGCACACTCTTGTTTATGCACCCTTGCTACTACGAATTGCCCTTTCTGTGATAGGTATTGTATGGTCATTGGGTATAACGTGCCCTTTATAACCGGTTTGATATGTCTGCTGTCTTCCATATCATTGTCCCGCAGGCATTTGAAAAGGCTGAAGAAGTTTTAGGCTTCGCTCCATGTGCTGAAACTGCCGAAGATATCATTGCCACTGATCCAGTACCTGAAGAGAGTGTTTTGTCATTTTTATACGCGCTGGCAGATGAACTTTCACCAACTCTAGGTATGAGCCGACTGTGTGTTGTATTTAATCCTCCCGTTCTAATTTAGCCTGTGCCCCCCTCCCCCCGTACTGGATACTTGTGGCTCTCCGTCAACACATCGCCCATATGCTTCGAAGTATTTCTTCATAACTAATATTTGAGTTTACCTAAATCTCAGCGCACTACATACATGTCCTTACTTCGAAGTATTTTACATCATGTAGTATCACATTGTGAGTTGCTTAGGGCATTGTGAGTTGACTGGTTTTACCACAAGTATTGTATTCTTGTTTACTAGTACATTGTATCTAATCTTTCTCTTGCACTTGGAGTTGTGCTTGTTACTGTATTTTGTGTGTTTTGCTAATGGGTAGGTCGTGGTCGTAGGTTTCACTTGTGTGTGTGTGTGTGTGTGTGTGCGTGTGCACATGCTTTTTGCACTTGCCTTACACCTCTGTGTATTCCAGATGAGTTTGAGTTGGGAGACCCGTCGAGCGCAAGCAGTTCTAAGAGAGCAGCTGCTCGTGAACGCCGCACCTATTCATCAGCCAGTCGTAGGTCTCCTTCACCCTATCGCTGCAAAGGAGTCTCTGAATCGGTACTTCTAGAACAACAGAGAGCAAGTTTACCCGAGGCACCGTGCACTCTTAATAGTGGACAGGGACTGTGTGCGACTTTACGAGACGATGCGTTTGCTGAGGACGATACCCTGGCAGCTAATATCCAGGAAAAGCATGACCAGCAATGCGAGGATCGTGACGAGCAACCTACCAAGCCAGATAGCGGGATTGGCGAAACTGAAGGGAGCCCTGTTCTAATGGCCAGGGGTGATGAGTCCAGTTCTGATGTTGCTGTTGCCAGCTCTGTAGATGAGAAGGAAGCTAGGACTGCTGTAAGTGAGAAAGATGATGACCAGGACGCAAGTAGCAGGAAAGCTGAGACTACTGCCAGTGACCAGACAGTAGAGAGTGTCACAGGAAAGGAGACTGATAAGCCAGCGCACGGTGTTGTTGACAGCTCTGTAGATGAGAAGGAAGCTAGGACTGCTGTAAGTGAGAAAGATGATGACCAGGACGCAAGTAGCAGGAAAGCTGAGACTACTGCCAGTGACCAGACAGTAGAGAGTGTCACAGGAAAGGAGACTGATAAGCCAGCGCACGGTGTTGTTGACAGCTCTGTAGATGAGAAGGAAGCTAGGACTGCTGTAAGTGAGAAAGATGATGACCAGGACGCAAGTAGCAGGAAAGCTGAGACTACTGCCAGTGACCAGACAGTAGAGAGTGTCACAGGAAAGGAGACTGATAAGCCAGCGCACGGTGTTGTTGACAGCTCTGTAGATGAGAAGGAAGCTAGGACTGCTGTAAGTGAGAAAGATGGTGACCAGGACGCAAGTAGCAGGAAAGCTGAGACTACTGCCAGTGACCAGACAGTAGAGAGTGTCACAGGAAAGGAGACTGATAAGCCAGCGCACTGTGTTGTTGACACTGAGAATATTGACGGTGCATCCGATCAAGTGCATGCACAGAGTCGTGAAGACGGTGAACCAGCAGCAGATCTGGTGTCTAGTACATGTAGCAAGAAAGCGCAGACTGCTACCGAGGATAAGCCACCAGAGTCCAGCACTGAACATACGCCGAGTGCTAGTACATTGGATGTGCACGTCAAGTCGGGCACTCCTAATAAACCTGCTAGGAAAAGCAGCACTAGTCCTTTGCGCTCCACTTTTGATGCTGGTCATCCACTTAACATTGCTGCTGCAATGATTACAAAACCGAGCACCATTGCCAGTGGACAGCCGGCTGACACGAGTAGCAGCTGCAACACCGGTGTGAAAAGCGAACGGTCTGCACCGGGATCAGCTGATACTAGTGACACTGGTGGTGAACTCACGGACACTGCAACCCCACAAGAAGCTGGGGCCAAGAAGAAGCTTCCTCCTTCGGTAAGGCTTAGTGATGTGTTGTTGTCTTCATCTACCATCTATCTGCGCATTGTTGGCTACTAACATGAAGTACCTCTCGTTGCCATGGCGAACTCTTGGCTTCTATCTAGCATCTAGCTGAACGCTTGCTGCTAAGTTACGTCTGTTTAATTTTGTATTGCATTGTATTGTATGTCATTTTCTCACTGGTGTTTGTTTACATGTAGTCGTATGACACTGGTGAGAACATAAGAACTGATACAAAATACATATTCACTGTGGCCATTAGCACTACTTTGGCATTAATTTTATTCAAAGACCCATTCTCAGCTTGTCAGGTGGAATTCTTTACTGCATGTACATGTACTGGTATGTCAGTAGCTACACTCCATGTCGAATTTTACTAAGTCTTACTGATGCTGTCAATTTGAATTCGTTCACGTGAACATCCTCGCAGGCCTCTATGCGGAAGAAGAATAGAGCTCCCAATCCTGTTGTACCGAAGCCTGAAGACCTGGATGCTGCCATAAGGCCACACGAGGTGAGAACAATGGCGTTTCTATTGACTTTATTTTAGGCACTTTCAGATTTCCTTTGTAGCAGTTTTCTATTTTGATTAGGAAAACTTTGATAATGATTGATGATAGGAACTAATGGCGGTAAGACCTTACATAGTTAACGTGCAGCATGCAGGACTATGTGACGGTCTTGTCCTATTGTAGTACATCTTCAGATGAGTGTGCGTTGCAGCCTGCCTTGGCACTGATTCAAGTGAGCAAGGCAGTATGCTGCTCTGACTGAGACTGTGATGGCACCCCAGACTGCTGCTGTGTTTGATCTTTTACTGTACATTGCATGTGAGTAATCAACGGGGTGACCAGTAAAGAGTAGTGCAGTCATCCCTGACGTGCCCGCGTTCGTGCGCGCACACACACATACATACACACATGCACATTTGCACCATACAAAGGAAGGTGTGGAGTGTCAAAGAACATTTCCTTGTGATATTCTTTTATTGGGTTACGTCACTAAGTAAAGCGAGTATAAACAAGGCTGCTGGATTATCAAATCCTGCCCTCCAACCCAGTCCACCTGTTAGCATACATGTTTGTGTCGTACCATCAAAACGTAGGGATTTTCTGTGTCAATCCAAGCACTTGTGGAATGCGTGTCTTTAACATACACTTGGGAATATCCCTTGCACTGGTACTGTAAACCGCCCAATATTCGCGTCACTAAATTTTCGCGATTTCTTAGAATCAGCAAGTTTGCGATGGCAAAAGTTCGCGAAGCAACGGGGTCACCTACATACACCCACTGTTGAAGCTTGATTTCACGCTGGTTAATATTCGCGTTACGCTCTTCTCGCGAAAATAGCGAACATTAATCCGTCGCGAATATTAGGCAGTTTACAGTATAGGATATTCCCAAGTGTATGTTACATGTGTTGTGTATGTTACAATGCTCCCTGACAGCATGCGATGTACAACTGCTGGATTAGAAAATCGAATTATGTACATGTACAGTTTGAGTGATTTGTTGCAGAAAATCGCTGCTGGAGGCAGAATTCAAGTGCCAGATTAAAGTGTAGAAAATGAACTGAAAAAATCCGTTTTGCCAGAAGGTGTGCTGGTTTGCAAGGGTGCTGGATAAACAAGTGCCGGATTAGAGAGGGACGACTATACAGGTGGAATCCTGATAATTCGAACCTCAAAATGCCAGGGAAAAACTTCGAATTATCCGGACATTCGAATTATCCAAACATGCACCCACAACCCAATATGTATGTCAAAATGCTCTCATGGTCACGCAGAACTGCGCTATGGACCTTAATAGACACAGATTTCACGGGTACTGAACTGACTGTCACAGCCTGCTCATGCAAACTGAACTGACCAGTACAGTGTACAGTGAACTTCGAATTACACTTGGCTAACTTCGAATTATCAGCACAAATCCCACACATTTTCTATGTAAGTGGAATCCGTGGAACTTCTAATTAACCGGACATATCCAGTTCGAGGTTCGAATTATCAGAAATTGTTTATGTGGGAATCGTATTGCTAGAAATCGGTCCTGGAAAAACTTCTAATTAAGCGGTATGTTCGAATTAAGCCATATTCGAATTATAAGGATTCCACCTGTATCTTGTTACAGTCGTGGATAGTTGCTTCATAACTCGTTCCCATGTGATTTCTTCTTCTATTTTACATTTACACTGGCTCATTAGACACCCTGGGCCTTAGCAAAAACGTTATGTTGCAAAGGTATTGCCGTAAAGGGGAAGAATACCGTGATTCGGGTTCGACCTTTAGCAAGATACACGCTATTTTAGTACCGTAATCTTGCGCATTTAAGACCATGGTCTTATAATCGAAACGTCGCTGTTTTCGGTCCTTTCACAAGTGCATTTTCGTTCGATTATAAGACCATGGTCTTATATGCGAGAGACAAACATCGCATCGACATGTACATGTGCAAGTACGCATATTATTGGTTAATGCCAGTACAATGGAACCATGATGAACCTCGTGTGGTTTTGTGATTTTCATTCACTTATAAGTGCATGTTCTTATAAGCGAGAGTGCTCTTATATTCCATGAGAATAGCTTTTATTTCGCGCGGTACAACCATTTATGTCACCATATACGCGATACAAGGTGAAATGCGAACGGACTATGCAACAAAGACTTAGAGAGTACAAGTAAACTAGAGTCTTTAGAACTAGAAGGAGAATATGATGCAAGTGTCCAATCCGACCTACATGATGTGAGAATTACGGCTGATCCTTGGTTCAGTGGTGTATGTCTTCCTTGTAGTGTTCATGCGATGAAAGAAGCAGTATACGTTCACAAGCCAGGCCTTTGCATACAGAGATAAATTATATCACCTCACTCACACTCAACTGAAGAGCATCAGAAGGAAATGTTTTTGGACCCTCCAAACCCTCCTTCCCAAGGTGTACTTGATAATAATGTGTGTGTGTGGGGGGGGGGGGGGGGGGAGGTGGTACCAGTGTTGGCTGCGCAACTCATTCTTCTATTGTCAATGTGATTTTACGAACGTTTTTTCGATTTGGTTTTGTGCCGTGCTTGAATACAGTCTGTCCCTGAAGGTTGCTGCAATATGTGCGGTGAGAGAATCTTTGAAATCGAAAAGCTCGAGCTGGAGGGAGTCGCCATTCATCGCAAGTGCCTGCGTTGCCACATCTGCAAGAAGCCACTGCAGATGCAGACATATGAAGTGTTCAGCAATAGGTTTACGTGTTCGCACCATTACCGCATGATGGTAAGCCCGTCACAGCACTCATCAACTCACTGTTGTGTATGCCCATGTGCACAGTAGTCAATAACACAGTATTCCAACGAGAGTTACTGAACATGCTAGCAGTCACTCTGCTTTCTTGACTTGTCAAGGTATCATGAGTAATGTGGACTTGTGATTGGTATTGGCCATGATCATGGGGTATCCACCAGGTTTTCCGCGGCAGGGCTGTAGCTTGCAGGGTTTTACATTCTCTTTTGTAGGCATGATGGCGTCTCCCGCCAACCGGCATGTGACTACTTCGAAGTATGTATATGACGTGTGCGCTTCCAGTCATGTTTGGGTTGCCCATACATAGGCTTGGGATAGCGATGTGATACGATGAGTTGGTAGAATAGTACAACCGCTGTAGTTCAACTCCCCTGTACCGTGTAGCTGCTCCCGGCTGCGGCTTGCTAGATTGTAGGCAAAGTGATGACATACTAGTACTATCACAATGCACTCCATGTCTGGAGTGATGTAGATTTAGATCTCTCCCCTTCAGTTTCAGGTGGTTGCAACCCTGACTTTCTTTGAATCCTTTTTTGTGCCTTGATCTAAATTATCAGTTTCCTCTGAGACAAAAATGCGATAATACTCATAAAAAGGACACACTTCAGATGAGAAGGCTTGAAAGTATACTTGTGAAACCAAAAACTTTCAAGATGTTCGTAAAGAGCCTGAAATGTGTCCTTTTTATGAGTATTATCTAAATTATCGTTCATATTTTCATATTGTCAATGTTGCTGAGTGAGTGGACATCTGCTTTCCTCTATGTTTATTTGTTTTTGCAGAGATTGCGAATCCAAGCTAGCGTGGCGCAGGCTGACAGTGGAGCTGTCCAGTCTCTGGAAACTTCCCAGTCATTTTGCCAAGACATACAAAAGCTGAAGGATGAGATGAATATCCGGGGTGGTTCTAGGCGCAAGCGAACCGCTCCTCTTCCCCCGAAAGCCGGTGTGGTATTGGCTCAGCGCTCTACCTCATTGGTTACTGAAGCCGAGATCGCATTGGTGGCCGAAAAGAAAGAAAATTCAATGCAGCGGCGAAGTACTAAGAAGAAAAGAGCACCTTTGCCACCTAAGCAGCGCTCAACAACTGTGTTCTATGTTGCCCCCTCTGAAGATGAATCAATTTCAGAATCGGCTCCCACATCTCTTAGTATGGATCCTGCCCCAGCAGCAACTCCAGCAGCGCCGGTCAACCGAAGGATGAAGCCGAAAGCGCCTCCAGCGCCAGATGTTTGCAGGCGTCATCGTCAGCACATTGTTGATGAGTGTGAGCTGAGCATGTCCGAGTTGAATGCTAAGCTGGAGCAGTTGGATCGTGACCAGCGTGTTCTGGAAGAGGTTGCTGCTGAAGTTGAAGATAGACTGTCATCTAGTAAGTTTAATAGCTACTGGCCAATTTATTGGCAATGTTTTGGTTTGGATTTCCCGTGTTCTTTGGAATGTGTATGTCCACCCAAATTTCTGTTCTCCAGATCAATGAGACTGCAAGCAACCGTCTCCTATTTTCAGTCAAACTTGTTGATCGGGGACTTTTCCTTGCCTGCTACTGTAATCACTGTATTTTTGTTCACTGTGTGCCTCCGCTCTCTTTTGTTGTTGGTGATGGTGGCGGTGGTGTTGGTGTTTTTACTACACGCGTTGTGTAGCAAGTGGGATTTTCGGTCTTTGACCGCTTGGTGGTGTGTCTAATCTACTCACCTCCCGCTTTAGAAGCTGCATCTGTGCCTTGATCCTGGAGAGTGGTGGCGTTCCTACGGATGCGGAACGCTCAGTCTAACTGAGTCTAACGCGAACCTTGAAAATTCCGCGTAGCTTTCTAGGAAATCTGCAGTCAGATCTGTTTCTGTGGCTATGCCGTCTGTGTTCAAGCTCCTGTCGTTGTGCTTTGTGAACCATGTGATGCTCAGCGTCTTCCTTTGCCGAACAGCATGCTGGTCTTGTGAAGAAGCTCAACGTCCTCAAATCAAAGAAGAAGGCTTTGGTTGCAGACGAAAACTTCTATGTTTATCAGTAAGTTTAGTTAACTATTCTGATTCTGAGTGTTGCTTCACGCAGCTTCATTGTAGCGAAATTGGCTGGATGATAACGCTGGCCACCCTCAATCACACTGTGATCTCAGAACATTGATCAGGGAATATCATTTCGTTAATTGGGAGCATTATCAGGCACATATTCTGGCACAGATTTACTGGACGGAGTTGCTTGTGATCACTGCCCATGCTGGATCCTTGTTTTCGGTAGATTCTGCCTGTGAGCTGAGCTGGCTGCATTTCACGCTCTTATGACCCCTGTATTTGCGCGCACGCGTACTTAAAGGGGAAGTATACCCTAAAATCAAATTTTCACCAGTTGTAGTCTTCGGGGTGCTGAGTCGAATGGTCTTGGTCCGAGGAAGCTGCGACGCTCCCTTCCTACTTGAATCCCAATCGAACTCGCGCACTTCCACCGAAACTGGGTGACTGCGCCCTACGAGATGGGGATTTGTATGCAAAATGTCACTAAAAGCGCCATTTCGTTCTTATAAAAGCACGGATGACCGCGATTGGCCCATATGTTGTAGTCTTTTGGACGCTGAGTCGACTGGTTTTGGTCCGAAAAGGCTGCGATGCAGCGTTCCTCCTTTATTCCCAATCGAACATGGTTGAACAAGCGGTCACGTGCTCCTGGGTGCCCAAATCACCTGGTCACCGCGCCAGCAGGCGACAACTTTCACACCAAGGTTCAACTCGGGTTCAACTCGAGTGACAGGACTGCACCCAAAAAAGGTCAAACAGGCTAGTAAGTTGTACCCTGCAGGCATGGTGACCAGGTGACTGGCGTACGCAGGAGCACGTGACCGCTTGTTCAACCATGTTCGATTGGGAATAAAGGAGGAACGCTGCATCGCAGCCTTTTCGGACCAAAACCAGTCGACTCAGCGTCCAAAGGACTACAACATATGGGCCAATCGCGGTCATCCGTGCTTTTATAAGAACGAAATGGCGCTTTTAGTGACATTTTGCATACAAATCCCCATCTAGTAGGGCGCAGTCACCCAGTTTCGGTGGAAGTGCGCGAGTTCGATTGGGATTCAAGTAGGAAGGGAGCGTCGCAGCTTCCTCGGACCAAGACCATTCGACTCAGCACCCCGAAGACTACAACTGGTGAAAATTTGATTTTAGGGTATACTTCCCCTTTAACGTACCACCTCCAGGGGACATAAACGTATTGTACTTTATAGTCAAGGTATTGAACATGTATATCCAGGGTCAAATGACTCGAAAAGGATGCTGAGGGTACTCCGAAAAGTTCTTGATACCCATTATCCAGTGCAAGGAGAACGGTATGTTATGTCTTCTTAGTATTGTTGCATTCTTGTCTCCGAGGAAACTGTTCACATCATGTTATATCCAGGTACAATACTGAAGTTTCACTGTATGTGTAGATCAAGTGACTGCATTGACTCAAGCACTCAACACACACTGTTTGTGCTTACTACTGATATTTTATTCAAAATTGGAAATCGGTGCATGAGTGCTTGCTTGAGAATTGAACGTACTTTTTACCTTGGCCCTTGTGTCATCGTTTCTGTCCATCTCTTTCTCTCCAGGCGAATGGACTTGGAGCTTATCAATGAAAGAACTCATTTGGAAGGTCTTATTCAAGAGCTCATGTCGAAGGACGGTATGTGCTGCATGTAACGTTGGTATATGCGACAATGAAAAGTGTTTGGGCTTTTGTTTATCGTCAGTATAGGACTTATAAGTTATAATGCTAGTACACAAGATTACGGATATACAATATAGTCAATCGCTTGGTCTTGCATGTTATATGCTGTGTATTCGCTTCGCAGGTAAACGATTGGCATCAGGTGGAAATGAGAGGAATGTGGATCAAGCGTTACTTGCGGAATAACGAAATCCTAACAACACAACGCAAAACGCGCCCTGATCATAATACGCGATTGAGTCAACACAAGAAACCATAGGCAGGAAAACCTCGAGCTCCCATGTAGGGAGCAACACACTCTTCCCGTACTATCGCCGAAGTCGCACCAACCTCTTCTTCACAAGAAACCATGTTCCTATATTCTAATACACATGCACGAGATTACAGAGGTGTTACAGAGGTGGTCAGTCGCTTGGTCTTGCAAGTTGTGCACTCGTTTTCATTTGGGTTTCGGTTGTTGATGTCAAGTAGCTGTACCGTAGGAGTAGGAGTTGTACAATCGAATGTAGTTGCTAATTTCTATGTATGCGCATGTGTGGGTGTAATGGTGTACTGGTGTGTATGCATTGTATGCGTATCTGCACTAATGACTACAGAGGCTGACAAAACAGATGAAGATCGTGCTCACGAGGAAGCTCTTGTGAATGAGCTGGTTGCTGTTGTGGAGGAACGCAATCGTCTCCTGACTTGTTTAGAAGAGGATCCTGATGAAGACACCGAAGTTGCGGGTGAGAAGGGAGCCGCCAGTAAGATGGATAAGGCTAAAGCCAAGAAGGAGCTGAAAGAGAAGAAAGAGCGTGAAAAACGTTTGGAAAAGGAGCGAAAAGAGAAGGCAAAACAGGAACTGAAGGAACAAAAAGAACGTGAGAAGCTGGCAAAGAAGGGAGAAGCCCCACTTCCCAATGTTTGGAAGTCTAGTGCCAAGTAGTTCTCTTTACTGTCTGCCATAAACCTTTGTATGCTGCGTTTAGTCCTGGTTCTTCACCTGTTTTGGCTGATGCCAACTCACACAGATCACAATTTTGAATATATCTCGTCACTTTTACAGAGATCCAAAACGTTTTTATTCTATCTTAGGCCCTAGCTGTCTCTTAGGCCCTAGCTGTTTTGTGGTATCTGCTTGGGTTTTTTATTATTATTATTAAAAACTGGCACTTTTCATTTTTAAGCTGGTCTCCAAGGAAGAGACTTACTGGCATCACCCTTCGGTCTGTGTATCAGTTTATAGACTGCAGTCAACCTAGATCAATCCTCTGCCCCGCCGATTCTGGCACCTCCTTGAAAATATTCAGAATACTCAGTTTATTTTGGGCGACAAGAGAAATTCAGTTTAGTACTATAGTAGGACTTAGCCACGTGCCACCCTTCTTTACAGTATATTACTATACAGAGAGAAGTTCCCTGTTCTACTCTTCAGCTTGTACATTTTTTAAATTTGTGAATTGCTTTCGCATCTTCACCGCAGTGCTCCACATTAGCTTTTTGACATGCTATTGCTTTCCCCAATTCCCCCTCTATTCACATACATGTTGGTACTGTGCTGTGCTCACTGACGTCGGTAGCTTATGGTATTTCTGCTGATCACGTTTATTGCTTATTAGCACACTGTTCTTTTGGTCTCTAGCGGTGTCAATGGCCGTGTGTGCAGAGCATTGCCATGTTATGTATGTTAGTGTAATTCTTTTTCGAAATTTGTGGAGCTTCTCTCATTCTCTCATTAGATAATAATATTCTGCCGGTCCAGTTTTTGTTTGCGTGTTTGACTTTCGTTTGCACTCTCACTTTGAAGGAATGATGTTAGTGTCAGATACAGCCTAAACATGATTATGCCGTGCAGTTTTCTGTCCCCCGTGAATTCCGCGATTCCGCGGATTGCAGAATTTCCGCAGAATACAGTAGTATTTTCAAATTTGGACAATTTCAACTGTACGTGGTGTAGCCAAGGACTGTTAGTGTGTTGCGAGTTGGCTATACTGAAAATATGACAAGGCTACAGTGGAGTTTCAAAGCTCTAAGAATCCAGTAGTGTCCGCAGAATTCAGAAAATCCCGCGGAATATTGCAGAAAAGAGAGAAAAACTGCTTTTCCTGGACACTTCTGATGTATTTCACAGCCAAACCAACCCGCTTGTGACTTTCAAAATCAACTTGCACGGTACATTTCGGAGCTTTCAATTTTTGGACCAGGATTTCGCATAATTACGGTTAAGAATTTATAGGGACAACAAACTTCGGTGGTGTTGCGGAAATTCAATATGTATTTACTCTCATTTCCATTGCAGAATTGCCGCAGAATTCGGAAGGATTTGCAGAATTAGCGCAGAATTTACTGTTTTCAGCTGCAGAATTCTGCACGGAATTTCTGATATTCTGCCGCGGAATTCACGGGGGACAGAGTTTTGTCCCAGAGACTGAGTGCATGATCACTTGATCAAGAGTAGACTAAACACAAGAGTACATAAACCAGAGCGTGCAACTGTGCATATCAGATCTGAAACAGTGCACTCAGTCTCAGTGCAGTTCGTGCACTATGTCACCCTGATGAGGTCAGCCAAGCCGCGACTTGCGTACAGCTCAGATTTTCACAGCCCGGAAATCAGCCAAGTTTGCATGATTTTAGACGTCCTGTTTTGGATTTCGGTGTTTTTGAGTGACTGCGTACGCGTATACGCTGCGTACATCCGCTGGCAAGTAAATTCACCAGGCTATCCGTATCAAAACCGAAATCAGGACAAACTCAGTGACCTGCACCACCGCGACTGGTTACGCAACTTTTCACCACCGTACCTGTGGCTTACCATGCTGTCAGAAATGACGTACTGCACAGATTACGCTCCCACAGGATCCATCTGGAGTTGTACACTCTGGTTTATGTACTCTTGATGTACATGAATAGCACCAACATGTTTCAAGGCTACAGATTAAGGTACTTGTACTTTGAAGGTCCATAGTTTGAATTTGAACCACATACGAAATGAGCGAAGCTGTGCAGACCACTAAAGTTGGCAATGTACAAAGTAAATAATAAAAAAGATGAACATTCTGTTTCCCGTTTGAACTCCCTCAAACATTTAGAAGAGTAAGAATAAGAAATACATAGACGAAAAGAAGACAAAAAGATTATCACAATCGTGTTGGCCAAAGGGTGGCAAAGGGAATTGTGAAGAGACTGGTGCAAAATGTTGAGGAAGGTTAGATACTGCCAGCGCATCGAACTTCAAATTCAAGTACCCGTTTGACTTATGATTCAGAACAGGCGGCTAAGGTTTCTATGGTGGAGTATTCAGTTAGGTGTGACACCCGGCAGGGGTATTTCCGTGTAGGTGATCTTAGCAAAAGGTGACTTCATTGGTAAGAGCCAGTACTGGTTATTGTAGTAAAGATAAAAGACTTCTTCCAACACAACATACTCAAATATCTTCAGCAGGTGCTCGGCAAACGTCAACGTCTTGGCCATCGGAGTAAAGTTGGAATAGAACTTCATCAAGTCCGACGCCGTGTCCGTCTTGTTGGAGCCAGCACCGAATATTTCAGTCCTGGGCATGGAAGAAGGGGCGAGTGCAGTGGTGAGAAGCATGGTACATTCACAGTACATTACAAGAGAGGCAAGCACGCTACATTCACTGTATATCACAAGAGAGGCATTTCAACATCATTTCAATTATTTCATGCATGCACTTTGGTTCGCGGAGGTAACGTTAACTGTGAGTGTCCATTGCAACTTTTAGGCAAGGTAAAAAATAAACACTTTGTGCTCGCGTATGGATGTACAACGGACCATAACATGCATACAGTCACTTATAGGCGATTCACACGACAGGCAAGTCCACGTTTGTCAGGTGCCCGCAGGAAGTGAAACGTGAGTCTGCAGTTCACATGGCCACGGGTGGCGGCCAGAGCTCCCGCGAGTATCCGGTGAGTATACAGCGTTACTGTGGTGATTTGGAATGAGTAGCCAAAGACGAAGGTCAAACAACCAGGGTTCAAGACTACCGTACGATAGTACGACCTCACAGGCTCATAACTGTAAACATGCCCGCAGATGAGTGCATCCGCGGGCAAACGTCCCATGGACACTTTTGATTCCAGCGGACAAATTTTTGGTCGCCCGCAGGAATATCTCCATGGTGATTTTCCTGTAAACGTTGATTTGCCTGTCGTGTGAATCGCCTATTACGGGTGCAGAGGCCAGTTTTCGTGCACAGTATCACTACAAAAGTAGGATACACATTGGCCACACTGCAGGAGTACTATGAATGACAAGCAATAGCATGTCACAAGGCTTGGGCCCACTATCGAGTAGCAGCTTGGCCTACAATTGTAAGCGACGGCAAATGCTTGGAAGGCCCAGTGCAAATTCAGACAAGCAAAATACATGAACGATTAATTGATATCTTTCATGCATCGTTAACTGAACATTCCTTTTAGGACAACTTACGAGTTTCCTAGCAGCTGTGGCTCATTGGAGTACAATCGCATTCTGGTGTAGTTCAGCTTAACATCTTTGTTGAAGACGGCTCCAAATGTGTGCATGGCATCGAACAGGCGCAAGACATAACTGGCACAGTCATACGACCAGAACCACACCTTGGCACTCGGACCATCCGAGTCATCAACCTGCACGTACAGTGACACAGCGAAAACCCACAACAATGTGAACGGACAGCTCATTGATCTCTGGCGAGAGGACACGAGAACACGATTGCACTCCTGATGCTGTGCCGACGCACAAGATACGTATTCGCCTGTTATCACACATCCATGCATTATATTTGTGGAGCCTGCCCAAACGGGGGTATCAATGAAACAACTGTCACCACCATCAGCACAACTCACCTGGAACGTCTCATAGTAGATTCCAGTGTTATTGTCCTGGTGAATCCAGTCGGCTAGCTGGTTAAATTGATGTCCAGTGATGGTCGACACTAGTGTTATCGTGCCATTAGCTTTCCAGTGATTGTCAGTTATACCAACGTACAAGCAAGCTGCTCCCTGCACCGCAGATGATGGCAGAGATAGAACAAAGTAGGGTCCACAATCTGAGATCATCCAACCCAGAATAGGTTGCCACGTATGACATCATTGCACTACGATACGTGAAAGTATGACATCATTGCAGTACAATGTGTGAACCAAGTCACCGTAAGCAACCAATGATGAGTCAGTCATCCTTGAAAGCAGTCACAGCCTCACAGGCGAGGCATGGAATACTATGTATATTTAAGAAATACGTTGCGCGATCTGCAGGATGAGGGTACCTACGTCATGTAGATCACCAGAGAACACTGCATACAGTCACACTGCACACAGTCACACAGGTTAGTCAGTGCATGATTCACGGACATCCTAACCTGATTGCACCACACTGGCTCACGTGCACCAGCCACTTCATGAGGAAATGAACAGTTGAACAACTGGAAGAGCTCATACCACTCGGTTGTGAAGTTCTGGCCAGTTTGCAAGTTACGAAAACCAACCGCATCGTGGAAGATTTTCTATCGGGAGGTAAGAGATAGCAGAACACACATCATGCCGTGGTAAATCCTGTAAGAACCAGACCAAACACTGTCACTATCACAGTTAGGGCTGAAACGATTATACCAATTACAGGTCGTCCCCCGTTAATACGAGTCCGGTTAGTACATAAACCCCGTTAGTACATAAGAAATCTCAAGTCCCGGACGAAACGTGGTCACTTCCATACAAATTTTGTCGGTTAGTACATAATTCGTTAGTACATAAACCCCGTTAGTACATAACATTTCTCCGTACCCGCATGCCACCTACCTCAATAGTACATAATTTGTTGGTCTTTTGGCTTTCCAGTGGACGCACATCGTGTTCTAGTTTCGACTTGTGGACGCAATTAGCTCAGAAATCAGAGCGCACATCACAAACCGACAAAGCTCTTGTTTTTTCGAGTGACTGTACAGGCGCCGCTGGGCATGTATCATGTAAACTGTAGAATCTTCGCTGACTGTGACCGTTATAACATAATTTTTATGTTATATCGAGGGAATCAAGAATATCTCGCTCCCTAGTCATGGCAGCAAGAAACACTCAGAAAAGTTGAAAAAAGTGAAAAATTCTGGTATACAAGCAAGTTATGTACACTTTCGTTTAGTACATAAACCCCGTTAATACATAACATTTGTCAAGTCCCAGAGATTATGTATTAACGAGGGACGACCTGTACTTGGTAAAAGCACCGAACCCCCCACTTTTCGTGAAGTTTGAATCAGTTTCCACTGTGAGTATGTAGTTGCCAGGGGTATGATTCATGTTCTGATGTTCAATTGACTTCAAAACTGCCATGTTTCGGAGCTACCCTTTCACTAATGCAGATTCTTTGGTATTATGAAGATATAGCTTGTGTAAACAGAGTAATTTCTGACACTATTTGCTAACGATTATAACCGACTAATCGATCGTTAAGCTAAAGAGTAATCGATTGGTGAAAATCCATGATCGTTCGTTTCAGCCCTACTATAACTACATGTAGTATCAAGAGTACAGTATATCACCCTGCAGAGGGTGCCATCTATGGGTCTGTGACGGCAGAATTCCACATCATGCACATACACACACTTCCACATCGTCAGTGGGTGCCTCCCATCTTGATGTCTGGGATTTCTGTATCAGTAACACCACCACCCTGGAGCAGTGGAATGGTTCCAGGCCTCTGACCATCAACGATCGGAGTGTGCAACGTCGATAGGAGTGGTTTGGCCATGTCACGCGGATGGACATAGAGTGCACAGCTCGTGTTGTAAAAACATCGTTCGGCCCACGAAAGTGCCGGCGAGACACCCAGACTTACAGAGATACCGCTGTACAGGAATGATCCGAATCCTGGCCTGGGACAACCCAGTTGCCACCAGAAATGGAGAAGTATTCATCGAGGTCTACTCTACACTCTATTATGCCACCGCTGCTTAGTGTTCAGCGCCTTGCTTGCAGACAGAGTTTCTGCAAGCTCTCGGACATGCGCCACCACAATTGCCTGAGTGATAGGGTCAAGCCCACAGCCGAGCAGCCAGGTGTGGTGCAGTGTATGCAATATAGTCGGTGGCTGCGCAGCCGGGGTGGTAGAGCACAAAATGCACACCCCGCTCTCCACAGCACAGTGAGGAATATTCGCAACCTGTGGTGGTGGGCTGATGTATCGCTCATTGCCCCACATGTGCTTGCTGTTTCGCTAGGCTAGCCGACAAGCCGTGCCATAAATGTCACCATTGTTTGCGCCGTCCTACAGCAGCAACAAGGTCAACCTTCAAACTGTTCTGTCCTGAATGTGACCGTCGTTTTCCCTGTGGAAGCGGCCATTCCCGACAGATGCCAGCAACTCTCTTGACCAGTTCTCTACTGAGGAGAGCCATGTGGCCCTTGTGGCAATGTTGAAAGGAGCAGGAACAGGGCCAGGGTGTGTGTAGGTGGTGGGGGAGTAGCTGCACGGCCTGGTGAAGCAGGCTTCAGTATCCTGTATATCTTATAAAGAAGAGGCACCTGTGACGTGTGTGTGTGTGTGTGTGTGTGTCACGCTCAGGCCATACTACGGAGCAGCGCTGCCCTGAGCACGCGAAGCGTGCGAACAGTGTAGCTAGCGGCCGCAGAAGCACTGAGCACGCGAAGCGTGCGAATCGTGTAGCTAGCGGAAGCAGCCACAGAAGCACTGAGCACGCAAAGCGTGCGAATCGTGTAGCCACCACCACGTGCTGAGCACGTGTGCTGTTCATGCCACGTTCTAGCCTAGGCCATACTAAAGAAGAGACACCTGTGACGTGTGTGTGTGTGTAGGTAGCAGACACGATCAGTACGAGTAGCAGTAGCAGCCGCGCGCAGAAGCACTGAGCACGCGAAGCGTGCGAATCATGTAGCCACCTAGCCTAGGCCATAGGTAGCACTAGCAGCCGCACAAGCGCTGCGGACCACGTGAACCGTTCTCTGCAAATAGAAACATCTGCAACAAAAGGATACAAAAGATCTGCACTGACTGCACTCTGCATCTGATCTGCAGAGAAGAGCGCATCGCACTTTTGTTCGTAATTTTATGAATTTTTTGAGCCGCTTCATCCGCCACCAGGTGATGGACAACCCTGACCAGCCTCCCGAAGGCGTAACAGACGTCCCTCCTTCTCCTTCCAACGATGAAGAACCTCCCTCACCAGGACTTCAGCGGTCTGGCCACCACCACGTGCTGAGCACGTGTGCTGTTCATGTACTTGCTTCACCCGCATGCCACGTTCGGCCAGGCAACGCTGGCCGGGGGTGCTGCTAGTATATATAGTTAATATTAACTGGTTTGAGGGAAAGAGACAAACGGGAAAAGTCTGAAGAAAAAATTGACTGTCACCACCAGGACTCGAACCAGGGACCCTCGCTTGTAGCCAGCGATGCTCTAACCACTGAGCTATGGTGTAGTCGTCATTCCAGCAGAGGCCGTTCAACATTTTCTTCAGACTTCGTAAATCACACTTCCTGTGAATCCACACAGGCGGGTGGGACGCAGCCCTCACTGTAACCCACACACTTCACGTACAAACTAGCACGCGGGGAGCCCCAAGTCATAAAATATTAACTGGTTTGAGGGAAAGAGACAAACGGGAAAAGTCTGAAGAAAAAATTGACTGTCACCACCAGGACTCGAACCAGGGACCCTCGCTTGTAGCCGGCGATGCTCTAACCACTGAGCTATGGTGTAGTCGTCATCCCAGCAGAGGCCGTTCAACATTTTCTTCAGACTTCGTAACTCACACTTCCTGTGAATCCACACAGGCGGGTGGGACGCAGCCCTCATATATATATATATATATCCCGTACTATCGCACACACCGTATCGACTTTCTGCATGAGAACACAGATGCTTCTTTCCTTACTAATACTTGTTTGTACTCATGAAACATGCAGCTTACCAGTGTTCCAAGAAGATCACCATACTTGAATTCCCAGACAGGGGCTTTTAAAGCCAAAACCTCAATTTGATCTGTGTCTGCCATCACAGGAATCTTTCCAGTTGAGTCACCAGTTGGGCAAAAAGGGAATGCTGCCTTGCAGAAAGGCAGTGCTTTCGGTCTGGACGCATAGCGCCGGTATGGTTGCGGCCACTGCAGGGCCTCAGCGGAGCAGAGTCCTAGCAGGACAAGTACTAATACGCTGCCTGCTGAAAACTCCATTGCTTCTCTGATGAACAGAGTTCTATTACAGTTACTGATCTCAGTGGAGTGTACAGGCAATTTAAATTGTAATTCTGTAAACCAGACTAAGAAACAGGAGCTACTGCCTACACCTGAGCTCTTTTCATGGCAACAAAAATGATACTCTACCCTCCGGCTCGGACCGGGATTCACGACTCGAGTCACGTCCCTTGTCCACTTTTGACCTTCGTCTTGTCTCGGGCCTCTCGGCTTCTCAACTAACCCGCGCCGCCAAGCCAAAATGCCAAGAAAAAAAATTAAAATTTTTTGTTTGACTTGTTGTGAGTCATAGTCACGTGACATTATGCTCACATGATCATGCATTATGCGGCACATGCATGGTTGATGACTTTTGAAAACCGGGTGGAAAAGACTTGAGAGGAAGAAACCTTGCATTCGAAGAAGTAGAGGAGTGTCCGTCCCACTGTCCGAACAGAGGACACATTGTCCTGCACAGCTAGGGTTAAGACGTGCACGTTTGTTTTGTGCCCACGACGTAACACTAACAGGCGAAGATTGGTCAAAATTTAATAATTATTAAAAATATGGCCTTTGGTAAAAAGTCTCAAGCCGTACCGTGTCAAAGTGAATAGAAACTGCCGGGGTGTGCAGACTGGTAAAGATTGGTAGCCGTATGTGCCGATGTGGATTTCTTTCTCGTGGAGGGAGCTACGGCATCGAATTCTACTCCGACTAGTCAGTGGTATCAAAATCTCGTGGTGGTACAGTCATATATCTACATGCACACTGCTGTGCACTGGTACTGCATGCTGTACATGAATTACTGGCCTGACATCACAGGTTCATCCCAGTGCACTAGTACAGTGCTCAGCATATCTGACATGTGTATTGTGCTGATTTTCATTCCAAAAACAATTCCCTCGCGCTAATACATTCAACATATGTGTGCATGTGACACATCACAACAATCACAATGAATATCGCATTTACGAAGATGAATGGAGCTGGCAATGACTTCATCTTGATCGACAACAGGACCCGTTCTATATTGCTCAGCAAGGAACAGGTGCAACGGTTGTGCCACCGTCAGAGAGGGATCGGTGCAGACGGGCTGCTCCTCCTTGAGACAAATTTGACTGGCAAGGCAGACTGGAGTTGGAAGTTCTACAACAGTGATGGCGAGATGGCTGAGATGTGTGGCAATGGAGCGCGCTGTTTTGCTGCATTCATTCGAAAAGTAATACACTGTTCATCGCCAACAAGTATCGAAACATTGGCAGGAGTCATTCACGCTAGTTTTGATGGTGATGATGTCACCATTGCCCTCACAGAGCCAGAGAGGCTAGCGCTGCATCAACAAATCTCACTCCTTGCTTCTAATCTGACATACCATTTCTTGAACACTGGTGTCCCACACACAGTGGTGTTTGTGGACGATGCAGATCAAGCAATGGTGCATGAGATTGGTCGCCAAATTAGGAATCACGATGTCTTCTCTCCTGGTGGGACGAACGTTGACTTTGTACAGATTCTTCGACCTGGATTGATTCGTGTCCGGACATATGAGCGAGGAGTTGAGGGAGAAACTCTGGCATGTGGCACTGGAGTTGCTGCTGCTGCCATTGTCACCGCTTTAGTTCAGAAAGTTACACCTCCCATCAGTGTTCAAGTACAGGGTGGAGAGACACTATCGGTGGATTTCACGCAGACTGACGTAGCTAGTGTGCACAACGTTCTACTTACTGGACCAGCGACGTTTGTCTTTACAGGAGAAATCACAATCTGACATTGCAGGTTGCGTATGTAGAGTATAGCCATCCTGTGGGAGTGACACACTTGAGTAGTAATTGCATCTCCTTAGCTGATCATCTTGCTGGCCACGTGTGGAGTGCAGAATGGGTCTAGATAGTCTCGGCGATCTTGCCGCTGCCTTGGCCTCCAGCAGAGCCCCCGCCTCTGTCAACAGCATCAGAAGAGACTATAACATTGGAATCGATTTCAGCTCAAATACTTACTTCACCAGCAACAACAGTGTATCCTACTGTACTAAGAATGACCAGTCTAAGAAGAGTGACAGCCAGCTACAACAGGACGTACTTCAACAGTAAGGGACACAGTCGACAGAGACGTGAACAGAGTATGACAAGAGAGAGAAGGACAGTGTTGTCAGTGAAGATTCCAGCAGTGAATAGTGGGAGAGATATTGTGTGTGTTTTGAGGGGGGGGGGTCACTATAATAGTTCCCTTGTCACATAGTCATTGGTGCTCTTCAGTACACCTCGCCTTCCTGATGAGGTTTCTACTTAGTAGTAATTAACGTTGTAACTTTGTACGACAACTAGTTAGAAGTATTTTCAATTTGTCAATTGCTTTCTGCCACATTGTCAACACACATTCCTCTTTGTCCATCACAGCCGTATCTAACTCTTGATTTGTTCGTTTTTCTACGTGCATTAAGGCTAAACCTTTCTTCTCGAAGGCTGTTATGATTATTATGTTGATTCACTGCTCCTGTTTTCGTCAGATTTTCCAGGGAAACCATGGCAGAAGGGATGGTTTATTTATTTTTTGCACGTACGGTTGTGGAGTGGGTGTCAACAACCCCAACCATGCCTTCTTTCCTCTCTCTTTCTCATTTTTGAAGCCATTTTGGTGTTGAATGAGAGAAATCCTTGCAATGCATATGAACAGTCATGAACAGCGTCTTGCAACACAATGTTCAGCACGCAAGTAAGGGAATGGGACAACTATTACACGCTGGGGAAATTTTCTTCCCTGGTTTCCCCCGGGGACAGGTTGTAGCAGTGACTGAGGACTAAGACAGTAACAATTATGTACCTTTTCAATCACATCGGCTACAGAGTACATGGTTCGAGCAGTTTACTTCACCTTCATAGATCTACAGCTACATGATTGTATGTCAAGAAGGCCGTGAAGGGCAGTGCCATGCTACATGACATGCAAGCATACCTCGTTGACTGTACGGTGATACCATTCTGTCATGATGAACATCTACTTCGAAGTGATGTACAGTGTATGGTGCGCATGCTTTGAACTACCAAAAGCACCAGTGCCCAACTGTCTACTTCGAAGTATAACAGGCGAGGCGTATTCAGTTATTCATTACTCCCAGTGCCTCCTCCGTAAACTAGATCACCACAGGCAGAAAACGTGCCAAATTTCAGATCAAGTACATGCCCATAATTCTGAAGAGCATTTGTATGGTTCTGAGCAACTTCAATGGCTGATAGCGATAGATCTAGTGATATTACGGGTTAGAAGCAACGGCAAGAAGAAAAAATACGCGCGCAAGGTCTCAAACTCCGGAGTAAAGTCAGAACGTTCTGAAACGGTTATTCTGCTGCACAGGGTTGAATTCTGCAACTAGGAGCCAGCTCCATGGCAGACACAAGCATAACAGCAGTAGCAGGTGGGCAGGCAGGTGGTACTATGCAAAATGATCAATGATCGTCTCAAACTCGGTGTTGAACAAACGCAACTGATCGTCATGCTCAGGACCAAGTAGCCAGAGTTTCTCGAGTTGAAGGCGGCCACGCTCTTCCTGGGAAAAAATATGTACCATGATGTTTCCTGCACATAAAGCAAACAATCCCACAACACATCCATACTATTACAAAGTTCAGGAGCATTAGCAGTACAAGATCCCCACAGTGTGCAACTCCACACAAATCTCCGTTATCGCCCATCCCCGGAGAGACACATCGAGGCACATGAGAATGGGGTTGCATTTCTGTTGCGTTGTAAGCATAAAATACATGGTTATGCAAGTGTAATCGTGACATAAGAGGTGACTGTTGCTCCTCTGCTCGACGTGAAAAAGAGAAGAAGAAAGAAAAAGATCGATTGCCACTTGCGCAGTGCCAACAAGGACTGCCGCTGCTATTGCTCCTGCAACTCCTCTGACTGCAACATCAAATTGACGCACGCACAATACGTACAGTGTAACTCTGTTCCCGCTGCCATACCATCGTTATTCACTAATGTTCTACTACTAGTGTCCAGCTACACATGCTGGGGAACTCACCCATATCTAAGCAGTACCAATGCGCAGAGCCTGTTAGAAGCACTGTTTCGCCTTCCGCCACAAACGATTGTTTGAACTAAGGAGGAGAATACGCAGAACACAACAGTAGCACTGGTCTTCTGCTTCATGTACATGTAGCTACTCAGAGTATCAGTACGCATACCTTACATTTGAGCAGCCGTAAGTTGACGGTCCGAACACTTTGGGATCAATGCCTGCTGGGGTAAGTGAATACTGAATACATTTCCAATAGTCAAAGCTTACTAGTATGTCCTCGGTGAGCTTGTACTGTTCACCACGCGTCTACAAGGCCAGTGATTGTACACTGTCTGAGCAGAAATGCTCATCGGCAATTTATTTTGTCCCGTCCATCCGCAGAATTTCCGACTAAATTAAATTCTAGACTAAGGGCAGATCGCCTAACCTTTTAACGGCTTGCGGCATTCATGGACTAAATTATTGGCCGGGGCAAATTGCTTTCTTCAGAGTTGGACACATTACTCACTGATTAAACTATCTGCAGTGCTTACACAGTACTGGTGTCATCCCTATTTTCCCACAATGGAGTATTGATACCATACCTGTGCTTTAGTTTTGTGTTGCATGCACAACGTGGCACTACATTTAATATACCATTCATTCTGGAGTGTTAGCCGCACTTTAAAATGCATAAAAATTGCCCGCGGACTCTAGACTCGAATATCTCACTTGACTCGACCAGCGTTCCATCAGCCTCCATGGATACAATGCATGTATGATGTCATTTAGATCATGTACTGCGAATGATTCTTGCACTAGCATTCATATCAGTTCAAAGGGAGGGATACTAGAAAATTTAGGATAAAGCTTCAACCTTGCTTCTCATTATGTATTTCAGCTATGAACCACCGGTAATGTCTTCATAGGTACCGATACCTAATAAACAGAGTTTATCTGATATTTGTTGCAGGGGAATGTTGAGTTCAGATGGCCAAAAAAGTCAAGTCTGATTAGCGGACAATACTCCAATCCGCCGAACCAATCGAACATTGCTTCTGCCAGGCCCGGTATCCTTTTCATTGAGTCTCGATCGTAGACCCAAGTGCACACAAGCATCCTTAACGTGTCACGTATAACTCCCACTCAAGACATTGGATGTAGCTTGTAACGGCAGGATACCACTCATTGGGGAAAGGTGTGAGTACGGGTATTAGACTATTAGTATTACAGTGAAACCTCGTTAGGAAGAACACTGATAAGACAAATGTTTGCTTAAGAAGAACTAGTATTCGTACCTCCATTGGATAAATCACTGTGTATTCACTGGGTAAAACATACGAATAAGAAGAACTCCCGTTATTGCGAACAAATATCATCCGTCCCTTGGTGTTCGTCCTAAAGAGGTTTGACTGTATATGTATGCGATCTCGAGAGCATCCAATGCTCTGCCGAAACCCTATTTGTAATGGCCTGCATAATACCGCGGCTCAGTTATAGTACCACACATGCTCTCGATAACACAATTCAGAATACAGAACACAGGATGCCAGCAGAAACATACCTCTCTAGCAAGTGCTTCGCCGAGAGCTTTACAATGTCTTTCAGACTTGCCCACCATAGATACATTGTACTCCACACACTGCTTTGTAGCGGGCATACGCACGAAGCACACATCCACTGCATTAATGTCGTGCAGGTATGCTCTCAGATGATCGATGTCAACACTGACGCGAGGAAGACGATATCTCAACTCTTGCTCTTTAAATTCATGATCAAACTGCTGGACTTGACTCATGAAGCCCTGTTTGTGGAATATTCGCCTTTTATTCCGATATTTTTTGATTTTCGGCAGATCCGTGAACGGCACAACGTCATCTAGGGTAGTCAGATCCACAATGTTGCTGATGGTTTCCTTCTCCTCGTTATCACAACGTGGTGTTGTGCAAGTAAACTGTCTTGAGAGTACAGAATTTTCACGAGGAATTAGTGAACAGCCTCTCACCAACCCTACCCCAGCGAAGGCAGGTGAGAGTACAAGACGGTACATATTACTATAGTTAGCTATTGAAATGTATCCATCGCAAAAGAAATCAAACTTGAGGGTGAACTGAGCTGAAGCCTGTGAATTGGTGAAGGAAGCACAAAATTATTGATAATTTTGAAAACACTACTTGTTTGTAGATCTACGTACACCACCAGGTACACCACCAGGTACACCATTGTACACGTCTGCCTTCCAGTGTCCAAGTCATGCATATCCATATGCGCATGCAGACAGTCGATGCCGCCGGCGTCACTGCATCAAATCATGCAGCATGTAATGTAACCATGGTAACGTTGTAGATACCGGTACCGTACATTTCGTCAAGATTATTATTATCTGTACGGGAAAAATCGCGATTCCGCGGCCGCGTTTTCCCCGCGGTTTTTGCGATTTTTTAAAAGACCGCATTTTCCGCGATTGTCCCGCGTTTTAGAACTTTTTTGTTGCACTACACGACCACATATATGCGCATATCAATATTATTCACCGCATATCTACCGCAAATTCACCACAAATGCCATGTATAAAATTATTTACCCGCAAATAATTACACCGCAAATTCTGGGATTTTTTCCGCGATTTTCCCCGGGGACAGATTATGCCAGGGAGTACCGAGTAGTACTAGTAGTAGTACTCCCGGGATCCCTGGTACATGTACATGCTATTGCTATCCCAAACGTGCACAGATGATAAACGTGCACAGATGATAAAAAGCAGGGAGTCGAGTCGTCAAATTCAATTCAATCATTTGTTGTACTTGTGCACAATAGTTTGTATTCCTGGGTACTGGCAGCCTGTGGATCTTCGTGAACTCTTCTTGTAATCCATGTTCGCTACCTGAAAGGTATGAGAGCGTTGGATCGGTGGTAAAGTATCCACCCGTTGAGCTGTTTTCGGAAGAAGTTTAATGAAGTACTAGTACTTAGCGAAACACATGTATTTCGCATTTCTATCTGCGATAGTCCTGTACACTCGGACGTCTCTTATCCGGGCACCTTGGGACCGGGCACTGCCCGTATCTCAGATTTGCCCGTATCTCAGGATAACTCATCTACCATGTATCATATCACTTTTTGAAAAATTTATTTGGAACGTATTGCACATGTTCAGGATACAAAAGAAACCCATTGATAAAAATGTGTGCATTACATAGGTTGGCAGTGAAAAATAAGCACTTCCGAATACGGAAAAAATTCAAAACCCCCAAATTCGAAGCATTTGTGCTATAGGAACTCAAGCTAAAGGTGCCCGGTAGAGAGACGTGCCCGTATCTGAGGCGTCCGGATAAGAGGCATTTGAGTGTACGTACGTATGGTCTTGTATTTCACTTCAGAGCAAGGGTTGTTTTGGAGTACATGTAATTTCCCGTTGTACGGGGAAGATCTTCATTATAATTCCACTTATTGGAACAGGCCATCACGAAGGCAAAACACTATCAGTTTCATGGGCTTCTTTCAGTTTCTTACCATGGTCAGTTGTTCATTAAAGGTCACTACCGTCTTGTGAAGACTTGTGAAGGAAACACATGGGTCAAGTGATCACTTATTGGACTGAAGTCACGCACTGAGTCTGATCAGATTCGGAGGTCAAGTAAATCTGGTAGTGGTGGCTCCAGCAACCACAGTTACCGTATATCCGCACCTTTAAAGCCATGGCGGTATATTCGATTATAATGCCAGTCAGACTCGAACCGTGTACACATATTGCACATTGTGCAATCAATCCGGACCTTTGTGCGGATACGAGCTTCACACAACCCCCCGCTGAGTGTGACCTTAGTACACTAAGGTTATCACACCGTACAAACTTCGTTGCACTCTGCCGTATGATTTTCCTTTCCCTGGCTCTAAAATCAAGGTGGGGCGCTCTGGCGAGACGGGGCGCTCTGGCGGTACTTTACGGTACATGTATATCGGCAAAGACTTGAGGGAAATACCACATCACGCTACAAATGTGAGCAAGTTAGCACAGCCAGTGGGTCAAAAGCAGAGAATTAAAAAAAAACAGAATTTTCAACCCAGGTTGAAAGTTTGTACGGTGGAAAAAGGGGTGCGTGAAGAGGGTTGACCAGGCCATGCAGGGTCGATTACTGAATGCTGACAAAAGTACTTTTCTCTAGTTGTGTGTGGTCATGTGACTACTCTGGTGGGAAATTTGCATGGCTGTGCTATACTGTGATATCCTGGCGCGAAATACATGTACCCATGATTTGGGGACCAGAATGTTTGCAGGTTCCGGACATTCGCTTTGAACATCTTACGTGTTTCTTTGTATCTATCCTTCCACAGGTAATATAAAGATGGCAACAGGAAAGAATGGAGTTGCGTCCAGCGTTAGTGCTGGTGCCATTATAGAAAATGGTATGGTCGCTGCCACCAGCCTAGGAGTAGATCTGTCCAAGCCGCGATGGTCCCAAGAGACATATGCTGGCCGGGCCAGGCACTTCATCACTATCACAAACCCATTGAACGTTCTGGCAACAGGATCACAGTTGGAGGAAGCACGCACACTAGTCAAGCAGTATGAGTAAGTCAAACGTGTACCACTGCATAGTGCCAACAGTACATGCATACTCTCTAAGAGTGTGCCACTGCATCGTGTCAAGAGCAGAATCTTAATCCCCAAGAGTGTGTAAAACTGACTACCTGTGCAGCCTCTACCGTCATGGTAAACCTCTATCCAGTGCTGCAACGGCAGAGTTGCACATTGCATGGCACGGTTCAATACGTTACGCTGGCAAACCGTTCAAAGTGACCACCGGAGAGTTGTACGCAAAGCAGGGTTGAGTACAACCCTGTAGATGTCATCAAAAGCACAAAACAAGAGTGTGCGACTCCGCTTGGTTTGGCCCACAGCGGAATTTTTTTGTTGACGTCAACTTTACTGGGGATTACGAGTCATGCCATATGAGGTATGTTCTACGAGTCTGTGGTCGCTTTAACCTGGCAGTGTTTAACTAAACCTGCAACACGAGTACATGTACAATAAAATGCTACAGCAATCTTAGATAAAAACTTGTTGTTTTGGAAACTGCAGAAACACAATTTTTGGGATGGTAGTCAGTGCCCATTGCATGCTTTGCACGTGCTTTGTACGACATGCGTCGTGGATTCTGAAAAAGGCGGCGTCAACAAAAAAAATTCCGCCATGGACCGGACCAGCTGTGTAGTTGCACACTCCAGTTATCTACTCGTGTTATCGTGCATATATTAGAGTGCAAGTAATGTTTACGGGTTTGTCAGGTGATGTGAATTTCTGCCGTCGCAGACTCCATACCTACAGGTACCTGTATAGTGCTGTCCCGACAAAATCTCCAGTTGACGTCATTTTTATAATGCAATACTCCACGCGCGAGTTATTTACGACATTTGTACTGGTTATTCAATGCATCACACGTGTTGCTTTGCGCTAGTTAAGACAAGATCATACAGGGATTGGTCCACCACGGGTCCAGGATGCGTCTGATAATGCGTGCAAACCGCGCATTACATCATTAAAAATGCCGTCAACTGAAATAGGGCTTGAAAGTGCTACGTCACAGCATAGCAACAATTTCAAAAATTCAAAAACTGGATCAACTTGGATCCAGTTTTTGTATGGATCCAAGCACATTTCAAGCCGTCTTACTCACCGCAAGGTGATGTAGCCAGTGAAACTGACTGATTTGGCTACTGGGGGCGGGGTTACAACTGGTGGCGAAGTAAAAGTCACCCCTGCGTACGACATGAGTGGGTTGCTATGCACCCACATACTGAGGCAATAGCAAAGTCACACCTTAGTGGATCCAAAATAGAAATCTGATGTCAACTTACTACTCCCTGGCCGTTTTTGACGTCATCACTTTCAAGCCCTATTCTGCCAGGACAGCACTGTATGCGGGAGTTACACACTTTGATGGTTATGTACGAGGTGAATAGCAATTTCTGGACATGAAAATAAAATAGAGGCCCACTGGCTGTGTGTTTTACATTTTTCATATCTTTTTGTATCTATTGTATGGCCTAATCCTTCATCTTTCCAAATATGTGACAATTGCTCATGCTGTGATCCCAGAGATCTTATAGCAGGATGTTTTCGACAGGCCAATTTTTGGCCTAAATTTCAGTGTATGGAATTCTGGACATGAAAGTAAAATAGCGTCAACAGGCATCCTATACTGCATCATTTTTGTTATTTTTTCTATTGGTGGACTGCAGTTGGCCTCTTCACACTTCCAGCCAACAGGTCCAAGACTAGAGCGTCTGAAGTGGAGTGCACATGGGGAAGCCAACGATTCGTCCATTACTTCTTATTTTACTCAAAATTCAAAATTCTCATGCGACATAGTACCACAAAACTCGTTGAAATGCCTCCCAAGAAAAGGCTATCAGCAAGGCACCGACACGAGGAGAAACTACAACAGCTCAGCTGTCAACTACAACAAGAAAAAACTTCATCAACCTGACTGACTTGACTCTACACGCGACGAAAAATTATTTTACTCGAAATGTCCAGAAATGTACAATGTCCAGAAATAGCAATTGACCTCGTACTCTTGGGGTTTTTGTACTCTTGGGGTTATGTTCTATTGGGGGTTGTATTCCCTTGGCAATACACGTATACAATCATTTGTTTGGATAAAGCCAACTGGTGTTGCTCAAAACATGCGTGTACAGGCTGTTACATTATGTCCAGCCATTTTGGAGGCCGATTCATACTTCACTTTTGACATTATTGACTTTGGCATTTTATTTCAAGGATTCTCCACAGGCAAATGGTTGTCTATCAAAGGGAGTCTCCTAAGAGACTGAATAAGAGGTCAGCAGGGCCTGCTCTAGACATTCAACACAGCCCGGTCAGAGTGTACCTGGCGCATGCAGGCCAGCCGGGTCAAGCCGGGTCAGATCATCCGGCAGAAAAACAACCAAAACGCAGGAAACAGAAAGGCGAATTTATTACCGGAAATCGGAAATTTTAGAGAACAAGGCGAACTATCAAAGTCCGCAAACGTAGAAGGTAAACGACATTACGTGAAGAATGCAAAGCAGTTCCATTGGATTCTGATTTAACAATTTGAAAAAAAGGAATTCTGCTTTCTAATTAGTGCTAGTAGCAGGACGAACATGTTCACATAATATTAATAGAGCACTGGGGGGGCTGCAGCACCCAGGAGCCGAGCAGCATGTCGATAATTCGAAGCAGTGAGTTATTGCCTTTCAACCACGCATCGCGACCAAATCCACCGCCGCTCGTCTTCTTTTGAAAATACGTCTTGCACAAAGCGCATGACATGGATGGACTGGCATGGTCGTAGTCCGGCCAGGGTTGACCTTTCTTCCAAGAGTCTTGGAAAGCGTGAGTTCTTTTTCTCTTCGCTGCGGGCTCCATCGTCCAAATCACCAGTCGGCTGAAAACTTGCAACTGTGTCAAAAGCTATAGCCAAAGTTACGCTTTTGACTGCCTGCCCCATCGACTTTGAATGTCCTGACTTCCTGCTCGCCACTGGCCAGATCGCGCTCGAACCAGTTGACCCCAGTTGACCCTAGCCGAGTTTCTGTCGCTTGTAGACTGTAGTGTGTACGGTTGCGCTATATTGTAGATTTGCAACAGATGGGGTCTGCGAGTTGTAAAATACCGGTATTTTAGGAATCCAATCCAGTCAGTTTGAGACATTTTTCAGCCGGGTCAGACTGGACCCGGTGTTATCTGTTCAGCCAGGTCGTGCAGTTCCCCAGCCGGGCGCGTGACCCGGCTGACCCGGCTCTCCAGCAGGCCCTGGTCAGAGTTGTGGAGTGTCACGAGGGATGGGAGAAAGGAACACATGGCAGAGAAACATGTAACAAGTCTAAAGTCACTGCTTGCAGTTTGTAACATGAACAGAAGAATCGGGGACCCTAGTCAAGATGACTAGGTTAGCAATATACCCAATTTTTCCATGGTGATGCGTGATGCGCCATTGCCTCGCATTGGTGTTGCCGAAAGTTGACCTTGGCTCAGCTTCTGCGCTTGGTGGTCGCGACATAACAAACTCAACGTGTCGTGTTGCGCTTCCCTTTTGCCAAAAAATGAAGTATGAATCGGCCTTTGCGCAGCTTGCTGTCTTGCAGTCAGCCAAGATTGCTCCATTATAGCGATTGCTTGTACATTATGACTTCCAGCTGTGCACGTTTTGTTGTTTTTGTTGTTGTTTTTGTTGTTGTTGTTGTTGTTCGTGTTCGTGTTGTTGTTCGTGTTGTTCGTGTTGTTGTTGTTGTTGTTGTTGTTGTTGTTGTTGTTGTTGTTGTTGTTGTTGTTGTTGTTCGTGTTCGTGTTCGTGTTGTTGTTCTTGCCATTGTTGTTGTGATTGTCATGATTGTCGCTGTTGTTGCTGCTGCTCAGATCAGGACAGGTTCCTGCTGGCACGACAGCGAACAGGATGTGGGGAGCTAAGCACTTGTATGACTCAGCATATCATCCCGACACTGGCGAGAAGATGTTGATCTTTGGCCGTATGTCGGCTCAAGTACCTTGCAACATGGCCATCACCGGAGCTATGTTGACCTTCTACAAGTAAGTTCCTTTCAACCAATCCAAAACTGCTGTATTGCAGAGCATTGGTGGACTTCTTGGGGGGGGGGGGAGCACTGGACTACATGCATCGCTGGATGTTGCTACTTGCAGCCTCTGGTCTGTTGTTCAAGGCTCCTATTGAATTGTTGAATGCGAATCTGAAACACCTGCTGCTTTCAGCCTACAGTCCATTTCAAAACTATAGACGCGTAGTGTTTTGCAAAATTCGATGGGATTTATTTAAATATTTTTAGTTTTTTCTCCAGATTCCGTCTCTGCATCGCTTCACAATTCTGGCTATATACTTTGTTTTCGCTACAATTGAAGTTTATTTTTAGGCCAGGTTTTCCAGTTTTACATGTAATTTCTGTTTTGAAGGGTTTGACCAGTTTGTTTTAAGGGTTTGACCAGTTTGTTTCGGATTTTTGCTCCTGCTGAGACAGTGCTGCGCCCAGACCATCGCGGCCGCGCGGGTGCATTTTTGTACGGGTCCTGGTAGCCTCGTGGTATGGTTTCGATCCGTGATTTCCAGTACAAGTGTGGGGCATTCGAATCCCATCACGCCTCCTGCCTTTTTTCTCTTCTTTTCTGCATGTTTGGGATCTTGTTGGGTGAAATACAGTAGAGATGATAATTATATTTCCTCTTTTTGATTTGATTTGAGCCTCCCTGTTCCCTTCGCCTGACACAACGAGTGACAGTGGTTTCACTCACGCCAGTTGCAAGGTGAGTTCGACGACGAGGATTTTGGATACTCAAGCGTCAATCAAAATCCAGCTCTTGTTCGAAGAAACAATGAACACAACTAATCATATCTTTCTCGGCATCACTGAGATTCTTACGGGCCTTGGAAGCCATTACAGTCAGGCACTCAGAAAATGCAAGCAAGAAGAAGATTCATTTGAGACTTTCATTTCTTTTGAGACTTTCCTCACACCTTTTCATTTGCGACTTTGCGTGTTTTGCATCTTTTGTATTTCCCGCGGCGACGAAGAAAAACCTGAAAACACATCTGAAAACCAGAAAACACTCATGCAAAACTCACGGCTGTCGTGCGCTACAGTACATACGGCTCGTACGTATGAGTTCACGCGTCTATAGTTTTGAAATGGACTGTAGTTGTAGGTGATCACTGCTGATGCCGTGTTATTGTGTTGTTTGCTTTAGGACTATTCCAGCCACTGTGTTCTGGCAATGGGCCAACCAGACATTTAATGCTCTGGTGAACTACACGAATCGGAACGGAGAAAGTATGAGCACGCAGTAAGTGAAATGAAGTTGACCCGGTCTCTTGTATTTTCTCTCATTCATCACCACATGTACCCCCATTCTCTCTCTCTCTCTCCTCTCTCTCTCTCTCTCTCTCTCTCTCTCTCTCTCTCTCTCTCTCTCTCTCTCTCTCTCTCTCTCTCTCTCTCTCTCTCTCTCTCTCTCTCTCTCTCTCTCTCTCTCTCTCTCTCTCTCTCTCTCTCTCTCTCTCTCTCTCTCTCTCTCTCTCTCTCTCTCTCTCTCTCTCTCTCTCTCTCTCTCTCTCTCTCTCTCTCTCTCTCTCTCTCTCTCTCTCTCTCTCTCTCTCTCTCTCTCTCTCTCTCTCTCTCTCTCTCTCTATTGATGTTTTCGTACTTGTAAATTCTTGTCGGCAAGTTCTCATCTATATATACTATGTCCACCTTCGAATGGCCTTCTTGTGTTTCTTTTAGAAAACTTGCAACTGCATATTGTGCTGCAACGGGTACAGCAACAGCAACAGCATTGTTTTTCAACTACTTGTCCAAGGTAAGACTATGAATAGCTTTCTCCTTGTACACAACATGTACGCACTCCCTGGAACCGGGCAAACAGATGTGCAAAGATGGTTTATGTGTTAGACCAAGTAACAAATCCACCCCCTCAATGCTGTCATACTTCTGCTAACAGTTGTGCCGTTACAACTAACCCGGTGCATATGTGTGTGTGTGTGTGTGTGTGTGTGTGTGTGTGTGTGTGTATCTCTCTTTTCTATACGTCGCACACCAGATGTACTACTATCGCTGTCTTTCTCCTGCTATCTCTCTCTGCTTGCTGTTTTTGTTTTTGTTGCCACTGCCCCTCATCATACCCATGCTTGGGTGGAGGGCGGCGTGACCCGTTAGGGTAGCTGTCAATACAGTACAGTGTGTGTGTGTGTGTGTGTGTGTGTGTGTGTGTGTGTGTGTGTGTGTGTGTGTATCTGGCGCTTGTCTTGATCTGTTTCAATCAGAATCAGATCCGCTGTCGTTGCTATAAAGAGAAAATCTGTGGGTGCACATCCAGTGCATTTGCAGATTTGCGTGCTTCTCTTGCGACGGGCGTATACATGGTACATGGTGTGTGTGTGTGTGTGTGTGTGTGTGTGTGTGTGTGTGGGTGTGTGTGTGTGTGTGTGGTGTGCGGTGTGCGTGTGCACCTTTGTGTATGTTTTGCCCTACTGATTACATGTGTTGTTGTGTGTACCTCGTGTCTTTGGTAAATCCCACCTGACAGCGTGCACCGCCAATGGCTGTTCGGTTTGTCCCAGCTGTGGCAGTATGTGCGGCCAACAGTGTCAACATTCCTCTAATGAGAATCGAGTAAGTTGTTAGCAGTTGGATATTGGTAGTGGAGAGGTTTAGCACAACGAAATTCGTTGTTCATTTTCGTTATGCCGCTGTACGAAAAAGCCGACCGAAATTCGCTGAATTTTTGTTTAGCAGAACGTTAACGCTTTCGCCACGAACTTCGGTGTCGCTAGTGGATACCGTGGATGTCGCGGAAATCCCCGCGAAATCCAAAAAAATAGTAAACCTCGTCACTCCCCGACTTTCGTAAACTGGTGGCCTCATCACTCGTATGCTTCTTGAGCAGGAGATGAAACCGATCCACAAGCCCTTTCTTTTTCAGCCCAGCAAATCTCTCATCGCTCTGGGAAAGCAGCAGAGCTGCTTCTTCCTTCGTGCGTGATTTCCGCAAGAAACAATTCGGCATCGGCCTCACAAGGCGGAGCATCATGAGATCCATCTGCGTATCCCACGTAAGTCGTCGTCCCTCCTGATCACCAGAGGTAACAGCAGCTGCAGAGACTGCAGGATTTGAGTTCAGCTCAGACATTCTGGTCGTGAAAACAAGAACCTCAGAAAAAAATGTCGAAAGGAAAGGAAAGGAACAATTCTCATGTGATCGCGGTACGAAAAGTCGACAGACCAAACTTCGTTGGATTGATGTTTTCCGCGAGTGTGTGTCCCGAAGTTCGTGGCAAGTTTCGTTACTCGTTCCCGGGCTTCAAAATCTAACGAAAATTCAGACGAATTTCGTTGTGCTAAACCTCTCTATTACCAAGAGTATATAACCTCCCAAGAGTGTGCACCTCTGCATATGGGATCTCCGACGGCGAAAGCTCACATCACGTGTCTCAGGTACGTTTCGTACTACTTACAAACGAAGGATAGCGTGCGCGCAATCCGAGTATCTGCCATGATCATGCTGGGGATTTGCGTACGCGCAGTGAGTTTCTGTCAGAGAGTAATGTTGTATTACTCCGCTGCTCGCTAAAAACGAGCTGGAAATGTACAACTGTGACACTACACCATGTGATGTGAGTTTTCACCGTCGGCGTACCCCATAGAAGGGGTACCAGGAGTTGCACACTCTTGGGAGCATATACTCTTGGTACATGTATTACTGATATACAGAATACCACATGCACGTACATTTCTGTATTGTGGTCTCTGACATTAATCCAATGTGTATTTCACTGTGACAATCTTTTGCAATCTTGTCTTACTCAGAACATCTTCGGTGAGATTAGGTGTACGAGTATGTGTTCTGCTTCTCAGCCTATTTGTGCGCCCTGTCTTGTGAATGAGGTTGTGCATGGCAATGTCGCCTCTTAGCAGTGAACATCTCATTGTCCTAATTCTGCGTTTGTTTGTGTGTGCGTGTGTGTGTGTGTGTGTGTGTGTGTGTGCATGTGTGTGTGTGTGTGTGTGTGTGTGTGTGTGTGTGTGTGTGTGTGTGTGTGTGTCTCCAGTGAGCTTCAGGAAGGAATCGAAGTCGTAAATGCCGATGGACAAGTTGTTGGCAAGTCAAAGGTACGCACTCTACCCCATCTGTGGTGACACATGCTGTTGATTTGTAATTCCTAGGGGTGAAACAATTATACCGAATATTCGAATACTCGTTTGGATTTTTCGAATATAATCGTACTCGGAATAAATCAGAGTACTCGCTCATACATGGTACATACATTTACCACAGAAGTCTGCAGTTTCAGAGCAGCAGTCAGCAGATATTGATGTGCAGACTGTGTGGTGAACATTTGTGCACGAGTAGAGAGAGCCCAAATGATCCACCAACCAATACACCCGAGAAAAGAACTGCCAATCGGTTCAATCAAGGTTGTATCATGTGATTTTTGAGGCGGTTGGTGTGCGATTTTTAGGATATCAAGAATACTCGAATATTCGATCGGAGAAAATCAGAGTACTCGAACTCGGGATCTCAGTGCCAACTTTCACCCCTAGTAATTCCATATAATGTATATGACAAAATGAACAATCAGCATGACTGATGTGAAGCATCATGAATATTGCGATCACCGTATCAGCAATTGGGATTCGAAATCACTTTGCTCTTTATCCATCGGTGAGTTTCTGTTGCAATTAAAAACTCGCAGCCCGAGCCACATGTTTTTACTTTTTATTGCATCTGTTTTCATGTTTCACTTGTCATCACTGTAGGTGTGTACTGTGTAGGCTCTGTGTAACACTATCAGCGTTACAGTGGTTATCATTAGATGGTGTGTCACATATTCTCTCTCTCTCTCTCTTTGGTATGATGTCTTGGCAATCACAGGTTGCTGCCACCAAGGCTATTCCACAAGTCATTATGGCAAGAATCTCGATGGCAATGCCTCCAATGTGTGAGTTTGGACTTTTGCAGCAATTATGTCCTCCCAGTAGCACTAGTGTAGTAGTTAAACCCAATTGAAGTTGACTCATTTCGTGGTGCAATGCATGGTGTACACATACTCTCAGACGTATCCTAGACCAGTGGTAGATACATCGTTGCTCGGTCCTGTACAAACATATGCGAGCAAACATGTGCGATGAGTTGACACTTTTGTACAGACTTTGGAAATCATGCATGCTTGGAGCATTGCATCATGTAAACGATGTTAACTGTCGGATCAGCACTGTATGCTCGGGGTTTACGTACTGTTGATAGTACCGGTAATTGTAAGACTACCGTACAACACAGCAACTGACTGTAGCTTGGAGCACTGCAATCAACATGCCAGTACACCAGTTCCATGTACCTGTACCTGTAAAGCTGTAAATAGGGCTGCAATGGGTAGGGGTTTGGCTGGGTAACGAGTTCGGGTATTTCTATCCGGGTAGCACGGGTACCCTATCGGGTATTTTGACATAGTTTGTATGTGAGTGTGCAATTGCGCTACATAGAAAGTGTACAGTAAGCACATAGCCATGCTTTTTACATGCACCTTTGCGAAAACACCGTACTCCCACTACCCGATCGGTTTCTCAGGAGCAAACTGCTACCCGAATACCCGCTCTAATTACGGGTAGCACGGGTACCCTACTACTCGATGACACCCCTAGCTGCAAATCATTGACTCGTATCACTATCTGAAGAAACCCCCGTGCGTTAGGTATCTTGTACTGTTGTAGCCAGCCTTGTACTATGGTCCGGCCTGGAGTCTTGCTACTGTCGGTTTACGTGTCCTGTCTTCTTGTACACTTCTTCCAATACAGGAATTGAAATTTCAAGATATGTCCTGTTTTTGGTACGGTGTTGGTCTGTGTCCTTTCCTACAGTGACGGCACCGTTCCTTATGAGATATATGGAGCAGAAAGCCATGATCAAGGTACATCATAGGAGTGTGTACTCTTTTGTTGTTGTTGTTTGAACTCTTTTATTCTCACGTAACGTTGTTGTTGTAGTTGTTGAGTTGTTTGCAGACTTCGACACCCAAAAGAGATTTATAACTTTAGGCAAGATCTCTCCCAACACCCAAATGAATTTATCACCCTGATGATGAATCACCAGGGCCCTGAAATTTGGCTGAAGTGAAGAGTAAAAGGTGTTTGCAGCTGAGCGAACTCTTGGGTGTTGAGAGAGTTCTTAACCATGCGCAATGCGTATAATGGTAGAACCAGATGACTGTCTTATGAGCTTACCTTTGAGTTGTCCCTGATTCATGTTTCCAGTCCAACTGAGTCTCACACCAACCAAAATTTGTTTGCAATCATTGCGCCTAGCTTGACCTTGCACTTCTCTTATGAGTTTCTGACCCAGTGTCGTCTCAGTGGGGTGGGAGACTACTGTATGGTTGCAAGCTTGTGCGCTATCATCTCTGTACCACATGAATGAATGTCTTTTCTGATACAGTGTGTGCTACGTGTAGGTGTAGTTCATTTCTACCCGTCAGCAGTTTCGGAAACATGCTTGAGAAGCCAGCTATAACGTTAATATTGTTTTAATATGTGTCTTATGTGTGAAATCCTGACAGAAATCACCTTGGCTTCTTGCTCCGATTCAAATCCTTTATGTCGGATTCTGGTAAGTCATTCTTTCTTGGTTGTCTGGATTCTTGACGTTCCAGAGGCTCGTTTCTAATTGCCCATCTATGAACTAAAGCTGTGTACTGTTCCATATTAGCAGTACTCGGCTTTTGTTGTGTGCGATACAGTTGTCAGAACTCTACCTGGGGCTCCAGGTGGCTGGTTGGCTTGCAGTGTAAAGGTAGACACGTGGCTGGCTACTATTTTCTTACAGCTTTGCCATGGTTGAATCAACTACAGTGTACTGTACATATTCGTGCAACCAGTACTGACAAGTACGTCTACAATACCTATTGTTTTGTTCTAGATTTGACTGTATCGTCATGATTCATCAGTGCTTGCATGTATGTGTGCATGTATACATGGTCATTCTGTATCTGTGGTTGTATGTTTGGAATATTCCTTTTGCTAGCCTGACATTCACCACACCACTGTGCTGTGCCATCTTCCCACAACGGAGGTGAGTGATTCACGCTGAACCTGGCCTTTGCATGGCAGGAAATAATTGCTAGGGCCTAACCGGGAACATGCTCAGACCTTGGGGTAAGGTCGAATCATGATCATAGTTGCACATGCTTGCCAACAAACGCGTACTCGTACTTGTACTTCCTCACTGCCATGAACTGATCAAGTGGGTCTCCCCCTGAAGGAGGGAGAGAGATTCGAAAGGAATCTTGAAAAGATGACTATTGAACTGGTTATTGAAATGCCCAACAGCTGACATCACTCTGAGTCCCAAACTCTGTGTGGACTTTGAAATGATCCGACCTATGGGCTCACTCACCACACTTCAGTAAGTGGGTGAGGACAAGGTGCAGAAATAAAGTGTACGGAAAAATGAAAAGATCAATCAAGTACAGTGAAACCTCGTTAAGAAGAACACTGATAAGACAAACTTTCGCTTAAGAAGAACTAGAATTCCAAGCGCTATGGGATTCATCACTGTGTAATCACTGGGTAAGACATATGGATAAGAAGAACTCGGAGTCTCCCGTTATTGCGAACAAATACCGTCGGTCCCTTGGTGTTCGTCGTAAAGAGGTTTGACTGTAAGTACATGTAGAAACATGGCACGGACAAGCTGAGAGATGGCTCAGTATATCCTTGTACCAAAGCGAGTGCATGCCGTGCTACGACTACATGTTGCACGAAAATAATGTTGTGAGTGCAAGTCACCCATCTTTTGTACCAACAGTCCAGCCACCGACGTGCATACTTGTATGTATGTGTGTGTGTGTGTGTGTGTGTGTGTGTGTGTGCACGCGTGTGCGTGTGTGTGTGCACGCGTGTGAGTAAAAAAGACACAACACAAGCACTGCACAAGGCATGCAGTACATGTACATTGGCAGTAGTACCGAAAAACACTGTAAAATACGCAACATCATAAGTTTGCAAAACAGACCCAGTTGGTTGGCAGCTCTGCAAGATTGAGCTCCCTATTATTGTCACCCCTGGTTCTCCCATTTCAGCGCTATATGAACTGCCATAGCCCATGGTCTAAGCTGGTCAAGAAATGCCCTGACTGTAATGTTCTCATACAGACATTAGGGAGGTTCCGGAGTACGATTTTTCGTGCCAAAATCCGTGGAGGCTCTACGGATTTTTTATACGTCGTTTTCGAGCAGTGAAAAGTTCCGGGGTACGGAACTTATGTGTTTGCCGTCATTGCCTAGGTTACGATCGCAAACACGTCACGTTCCCGCGCTATGCCTTTTTATTTTGAAAATTTGTACCGAAATCAAAACTTCCCGCGAAAAATCGATGTTTCTCGTACCAAATTTGTACGCGAAAAATCTTTCTGCACCCGATGACGCAAAATCTCCATACGAAGCATGGTTCGTATGAAAGCCAGTCCACACGGATTCTCGTGCCGAAAAATCGTATGGAGCACGCCTGGAAAAAATCCGTAGCGCCCATACGGATTTTGGCACGGAAAATCGTACCCCGGAACCTCTCTATTTATTCAACTTGACCTTGGTGGGCTCCTTGCTTTTGGTGGGAATTTATTCTTGACTTGAGCCAGAAGGGGAATGCACTGGAACCTTGCTTTCTTGTCTTGTCTTGTTTTGTCTTGCACTACAGCTCTGTTCGACTAGAGCAAATCACCGGTGATGTGGATGCATATCGACGTGGCTTGGAGCTAGGAATGAATGGAAAGGACAAGCTCTTCTTCAACAAGGGACTGTGAAGAAGCAACGAAAAAGCCGTCTCTGCTTGGCTGTTCTCCATTTTCTCAGTGCAAGTTAGCATGATGTACCAGCCACAGTCGCTTCCTGTGTATGTGTGTGGACAGTTTGTGGTTGCAGTCAGACCTTGGCCACAATCGACCTCATAATCCTTATTTCGGAAGGCATGTGCTGCGTGTATCAAGAAATCGGACACGACTGTTCATTTGTTGACACAGACGCCATGTTGTAGACTATTGCTCAAACAGTTCCCAGCTCTGCATTGTCTTGTCAGTGTATACAATGGTGATTCTAGTACAAGTAATGGCATCATGCTGGACAATAGCCATGTGCTGTTAGAAGCAGCAGCAGAAGCAGCATAGGAACACACGTTATTAAATTTTGTAATTGATAAAACAACACATCCCAGTATAGGCGTGTACTCGTACACCACCAGTCCATAGACCTAGGAGCAAGCGAATGAGAATCATCATAGACAAACAGTCTTATTGAATATCGGGTGCTGCACCCGGCATACTATAATTTTTGTTGACAGCTGTTGTTCATCAATTCACTACATAAAACCTTCTTCATACGTTGTATGTATGGCGACTGATCGATGGGAGGTCTGCGTCTCTTGTTCTGCCAATTATTAGGATTATTGTGTTTTGGGTGTTGGCCTTCAACTCTGCTGTCCTTGTCGACATTGTTATAACTTATTGTAACCCTCGCGATCTCATCTGGTCTTGCTGGTAGTAAGTCGTAACTCCAATATTTTTCTTCTAATTTGAAAATCATAATATCCAAATTGAGATACTGTGGTGGCGAGCGTGAGGCTAGCACCGGGGGGCCGGTTTGGTAGCAGCCGATGATTTCACACATACTTGGAGCATGTTCCTTGGACTGGCAATGAGTGTCTTGCATCACGCTGCAGCTGTTACCGGACACAGGTCACGCGCCCACAATGAATGTGCAAGTGTTTACGATTCTTCTGCTGCTGCTGCTGCTATGGCGATGGCTGAACGAGGAAGTGTGGGTCTTGAACTCTCACACTTTGAACCCAGACAGGGCTTCCTCTGCTGCTCCTCTGCTATGGTGGCGACTGGGCATCAGGACTTGATTTCTGGAAACAGGCGCACAGCACGGGCCTTGGATGGGTGGCCGGTATTTACAGCCATGAACATCATGGTCAAGTTGGAGATGGCAACTCTTCCGAACCACTTGAAGCGTTTCCACAGTCGCCGAGCAAATCTAGCAGGCTACTGACATCATCAAATGTATAGTCGTCAAGAGCTCCAGCAACATCAGCATTGTCCATATTGCTGGCACTAAAGCACAGGTACACACACACACACACACACACACACACACACACACACACACACACACACACACACACACACACACACACATATGCACACCACGCATACAGGCATACATAAGATGAGGCGATGCAGTAATTTTGTTTGATTTTTTAGGCCAGGCTCGCTCTCGGGAAGGACAATGCACATAAAACCTATGCCTCATCCGGTCATGGAGCACATGCATAACACGTGGACGAGCCCCAAGTAGTGCTTCTGCTTATCAGAGATAGTACTTGTAAAGTACATGTGATTTCTTCTCACCTTTCTGGTCCCAGGTCATCATCGGGTGCCTGAATGTTTGTATTCACATGTTGAAAGGAATCTGCAGAAAAAGAGAAAGACCCACAATTTTACACTGCAATTCGACAGACCAAGTAACAGTGGCACTAAATCGGAACTACAGTGAAGGCCAAAGAAATCCACCCTCATGAATAAAATAGCGCCGGGCGCTACGCAGCCCTAGCACTACAATTGTACGCACACTGGTCTGTGAACTCTTAAAGCGGCACTACTTTATTCATGAGGTTGGATTTCTTTGGCCAGCACTGTGTCGTGTAAGCAGATGCAAGACGGCAGGGTTCCTGCCTACCGCATGCATGCCAAAAGAGATGAGTGGTCCCGTTTTCTAGTGGAGTACAATTACATCTACATATATCTGATTCTGTAAAACTTGTGGAATAAATCTTTCCTGTCTTCATCATTCTTGGCTTGTGTGTTCAGTCGCTCCACACGGAATTTGTCATTTAAACACTAGGTGGCTGAGTTGGTTAGGCTGTCTAGCCTGATCAAACTAGGGCATGCTACACACTATTTATTTTACTTCTTATTACATGTATAGGCTTTTCCGTGTTGGCATCGTCAAGCAAGCTTGGCTAGCCTTCGCATAAGCTGCTCCATGATGATGAGACGAAACAATGAATGCATGTACAGTCGTCCCTCTCTAATCCGGCACTTGTTTATCCAGCACCCTTGCAAACCAGCACACTTTCTGTCAAAACGGATTTTTCAGTTCATTTTCTACACTTTAATCCGGCACTTGAATTCTGCCTCCAGCAGCGATTTTCTGCAACAAATCACTCAAACTGTACATAATTCAATTTTCTAATCCAGCAGTTGGACATCGCATACTATCAGGGACCATTGTAACATACCCAACGCATGTAACATACACTTGGGAGTATCCTATGCCAGTGCATAGAATATTCCCGGCAAGTGTATGTTAAAGACATGCATTCCACAAAGTACTTGGATTGACACAGAAAATCCCTACGTTTTGACGTACGACACAAACATGTATGTTAACATGTGGGCCGGGTTTGAGGGCAGGATTTGATAATCCAGCACCCTTGTTTATCCAGCAGAAAATGCTGTTGCAAAAGGTGCCGGATTAGAGAGGGACAACTGTATATACGATCGAGGACAGAACCAAGGTTGAGGATACCGGTATGTTTGAAGAACTATGCACACTATGCACAAAAGAACTTTGGCCTCTGTATCTTTGGTATTCAGGCGCTTGTAACGCACAGCAAAGGAGTGAAACAGTCATCATTTGTATCAGCAGTGACTCAAGTGGGAAAAATTAGTACAATACCCCTAAAATACTATGCACTCATGTTTCTTTGTAGGTGCGTGAACCATGGCATACCTGGGAGCTTGAAATAGTCGTTGAGGTCTTCCGTGCCACCGCCATCTTGGGCTCTACATGATAGAATGAACAAATAGTTGAACCGACAGAATAAGCAATTACCAAAAAATGAACATGGCTCACTGCCAAAATGCCAAATTAGACCAAACGTCATGTTATCCATGTTACACACTTCAAATACCGGTGCATCAAAGAAAGTTGAAACACAGCGAAACTGACATTGCCCAAATCATTACAGTCATCAAGCAGCTAAATGGAGCCTGGATGGTTCACTGAAGCTAAGCCAACACACTATCAGGCTGCTGTCAATGTCGCTAGATAGTGTTGGCTGGATAGCTTCATCAACAAGAAGACCCCTTTTCCTAAGTAAGGATTTATACATGTATGGGCATGTGACAAATATTGCTATGTTCCATCAGAATGAAAAGCCAATTTCGATTGTTCTAAACACGGGGTGCGCCCTTTTCTTCAATGATATCCAAATGACCAGCCACTCACGTGAGCTCAAGTAACTGAAGCGGATCGAAACGCTCATCACCATTATCACCACCCTGCAAAACACGAAGTACAAAGCATAGATAACCGGAAGCGGGTTTCAAACAGAGCATAAATCGAGTAGAAAGAGGACAAGAGGAATGGGATAGGGGAAAAAAAGATGCAAACTGTGCTGAGTAAGTTATATTCAGTGACCCAAGATCCTTTGGAATACACCTCCAGATGGCGGAATCCAAAAAGCATTTATTAAACTACTAGATTCTGCCCAGAACATGGCCACTGAGCATAGGGGACGTGTCAAACAAATTCAGGTTAGGCTTAGCATAAGACAGAGAGTTTCCCTTTACAGAGTTGAAACTCAGCCATCCTAACTCAAAGGGCGGATCCATACATAGCCATGCGGAATGAAAGTTGTACTACATGTAGTCACACACGACATCTGCAAATCATCCCGGGAAAAACCATCTGAATGCAAGTAAGCAGACCCCAAGACCCAGCCACATGCTATACACCTTTTCATTTTACATGCCGTGTGCACCAAAAGGTTTCACAGTCAGCGGACCCCACATAGGGCTGCACACAGTTGGTAGTTTATATACTCAAGGGTCTATCCACAAAGGAGATGTATGTAGAGGACAAACCGGTTACACTGTTTCTGAGCCTGCTGACCAGAAACACACATATCTACTAGTATGGATGCGACCTAATGAGTGCACAATCATTCATTGCTATTCTATAAGTGTCTCCTCAGTGCCAGTCGTTGGTAATTTCAACAAACAAAACAAGAAATAAGTTTACCTCAGCAGTAGTATCTTCACCGAAATGCGCGTCACCCGTTAGGCTATCTCTGCTCTCTAGCACCTCCTCGAGTGCAGCTCGTTCAAGCTGTGCAGTGGGCACCACCACAAACACTGGCATGATATTACACCGCGAGTGGTGGAACTGATACTCCTACATGATCTTAGCGGGCAATAAACAAGACCAACAGTAGGACTTGTACTTAAGCAAGAGCATACTTGCCAACCCTTCCGGAATTTCCGGGAAAATCCAGGAAAACTCGCTCTCGTCCCGGCATACCGGAAAAGTTATAACATCTACCGGATTTTCGGTTTTTCAATGCTCGCGAGCATACAGTAGAGTCGCGCGCCCAAGAACGTTGTTTCCAAGGGGTTAGCCTGGGACGTTCTTATTTTTCAGCAATCTGGCTGCGTTCTTATAGCACGTTCTTAGAAACAATCCGTACTGGATGATATTATGTATCCCACAAGCCGCCAGAAAACCAACACCGCCGTTCTTAGCTTTAGGCTGTGGCGTTCTTAGAATTTCAGGCTGGACGTTCTTGGGCTCCACGTTCTTCAGCGCGCGACTCTACTGTAGCAGCTACAAGTGCTGTGCCCACAACGAAGCTCTATAGCGAGCAAGAACTCTTGAGCTAGCGGCTGAACAAGTACGTTTTTGTCGTACATGCTGTACTATTTGCGAATGTTTGTGCAGATCAAGGAAAAATGGGCAAAATCAAGGAAAAACTTCATCGGTGTCAAGGAAACTGTTTGCCACGGGTGGCAAGTGTGCAAGAGTGTGCAACTAATATCTTCTTGAGCTGCGACTCACATTATGTCATTTCGATCAGTCTAAAACCATTTCAAGATCTCAAAGTAATTGTTCGCACATGAACAAGGGCAAACAATTCAGAAAAAAACAGATCTGCAGCAATGCACGTGGATGACTATGCGCAGTGTCCAAGTACAACGGAAACTATCCAGTCCTGTATGTCCCACATTATACCACGGACTGGGGTTATGTTATACTGTGCCATGGTTGGAACATTTAGCATAGATTACCAGTATTCTGCCTCGCCAGTACTAAACTGTACTAAACTGTACTAAACTGTACATGACTGTAGTGCTGTTTACATGATCCGTGCTTACCATGGGATTGGTTGAGCCCAAATCTGTCACCACAGAATACCGCAGACAAAATCCTAAAATTATGCGCATTTTATATAAATCATGCATGCGGGCGAAAACCAGTTATTATGCGGTAATTATGCAGTATAATGCAGTCCTTTATGTGCACGGATAATCTGCCATTGGTCCAACTTTAGCGTACAGTTTCATGCAAGTATACAACTTTGTCATACAAACTCATGAGAGGGTACGGCTTTGTAGTACATTTGTACCATCATGTACTATTTTCTTGTACATTCCCATGGATAACGCGGGTTTTAAGCAAAATTTCTCGAAAATGCGGATGAAAGCCAATACCATAAAAAGCCCGTAATAAGGCCCTGGGCGGAAACGTTAGTGAAGGTCCAGAACATGGGTGTCAATTTGGGCCTGCCCCGCCCCTGGGCGCTAATGTGGGCCCGGCGTTATTTCGGATAAGTGAAATCAGACTGATTTTCATATCATAACGTAACTGTATGTACAGATCAGGTTTAGCACAGTGCACTGTACATTAAGGCCGTCAGTGTGTTCCAAATGTAATTGGTTGATTCTGAGGGATCCAGTGGATGTGGGATCTGGATCTTGATCCGGATTCGACGAAACGATCACAGCCTAAGTTATACTACAGTACCGTACATACACATGGAGCTGTGCATGCACTGCACTGTGTACTGGACCTGTGCTTTCGCCCATGGGTGTTTACACGGAGCTGGGCTAGAAAACGGGACAAGAGTGTTGACACTGGACACCTGGGCGTGTACACAGGTAGTGGGCGCTATACCAGGTGGGCGTGAATACGGGCTTTTACGGTAATGCGGAAAAATGCGCGTCTGCGGAATCGCGTTATCCTGTGGGGACAGCCAAAGGAATAACTAAGAGTACAGACAAGGTGCATAACTCCACACATGTCACCGGTGCCATAGAATCCCAGCTCCCACCACGATGACACCGTCACTGCTTTTTGCTATGCTGCTACCACTCTCCCCTATTCAGTATCATATTGATGCTAGCTATACAGACATTCATATCGCACACATAGACCGTGATAGACGTCACAGCTTTCCCCATCATAAAGTGTGGTGCAACACTCGACAGGTACACTGTCACACTGAGCGCGTACAGCAGCTGGGCTACGCACTCCTTACCTTCAGGTAAGCTAGACTTTCTCGAGCCACTCTTCTCATTTCTTCAAGAACAGCCATCTCCTTTTTCAGCTGAGCCAACGATTTCTCAGCTCTGGATAAAACGACTTCGGTGGTCATGTTTGCACGTGGAATGAAATCCAGTAGTACAAGTAGCAATCAAATGGAAGATAGTCGACTGCCAACTAGCCTTGACCTCTTGCCAATCACAGACTCAGTACACAAGACTTGATGAAGATACTACTGGCAGTACTGCTTTCTTCAAACACCGTTCGTTTGATCAACGTTTTATAGTAACGTTGTTTTGATTCATTTGAAAAAGGTTTGACCAAGACTCAGAGGGTTATGAACTCTTGGTTTGACTCGTAGATCTACTACTAGTACTCCTTGTTTGAAAATGAAACACTGCACTGTCGACTACAACACGATGCGCGAAAAGAACTTTTTTTGAAAAAAACGTGTCGCGTCTAGCTTTTATAAACAGTTTCTCAACAATTATTTTCACTGTCTTGCTGTGCATGTGATCATGATGATCGTGAGTTGAAATGAAGGACTTTTTGTAGGTGAACTGTATTTTGTTGAATTACATTGTAGTTGCTCCATCCGGCTACCAGAAGTAGAGCGAGGGGTAACCTTCAGCGCAGACGCCATGCTTCTCCTCCTCCTTCCCTTTGTACCACTAGTGGTGATCTGTTATTGCTTTAGGCGCTGCTTCTGTTGTTGTGGCAAAAATGACTACACTGGCCGTCATGTCATGGTAAGAGTTATTGAATTACATGTACCGGTACTATTTAGGCTATTTTAGTACATGATCTTTGTTTGGAATACACAAGTTTTGAATGCCCTCAGTCTACTTGAAGTAGAATAGTTGTTCGTGTTGTGCTTGGCAAAGGATCGGCTTTGTTTCTTGCTGCCATCGTTATTGTTAGATCACCGGAGGTTCCAGTGGAATTGGTCTGGCCCTTGCCAAACTATTTGTCCGCAGAGGCGCCAATGTCACTATCGTTGCTCGAAACAAGGTAACTTACTTTCATGTCACGTAATTTTGTGAATCATGCTCTACTCATTTGAGTCACCAAGTCCGGAAAAGGCTGCAGTCTATGACATACACAGTGATCCGTGCAAAGCAATTAATTGTACAAAGCCAAAAAAAGTTGCCACAAAAGTACACGGTTGCTGTCAAGATAAGAGATCACAGGTGGTGCAAGGGTTCATGGTACTGGGTGCTACAAATGGTGCTCATGAGTGCTGCAAATGGTGAAAGGGCGCAACAGGAACGCATACAGTAGAGTCGCGCGTCCAAGAACGTTGTTTCCAAGGGGTTAGGCGGGGGCGTTCTTATTTTGTTGGGCAATCTGGCTGCGTTCTTATAGCACGTTCTTAGAAACAATTCGTATAGTACTGAATCATATCTATCCCTGTAGCGTTCTTAGCATTTCAGGCTGGACGTTCTTGGGCTCAACGTTCTTCAGTGCGCGACTCTACTGACACTATAGGACATGTGAGGTACATAAGCAGAACTCAGTAGATGCAGCAGTGTACATGTAAGGCAGGGATATTACAATTAAGGTATTATACCAGGAGAAACTGATCTAAATTTCAACTACTAGTATAATGTACTGTGCTTTCAGTCTCTTCCATATTAATTATGATTTGTACGATGTAGTTAGGCGAGACCAGAATAAAATCCAGATTCCAAGGCAGGACCCATGTGAAATTGGTGCGGGCGGGCAAAGAAAAATTTCCACTATGTACGTATGCATTGCATGCTGAATTTAGGGGCCATCCGTAAATGCCGATATTTATTTAGAAACTCTTTAACCCCCTCCCTGAGAAACGAACACATACAAACGGTACCAAGAGTATATAACCCCCAAGAGTGTGCAACTCTGCATATGGAGTCTCCGATGGCGAAAACTCACATCACGTGTCTCAGGTATGTTTTGTACTACGTACAACTGAGGATAGCGTGCGCACAATCCAAAAATCTGCCACGATTATGCTGGCGAGTTGCATACCCGCAGTGAGTTTCTGCCAGGGAGTACTTTTATTATCACTCCGCTGCTCGCTAAAAATGGGCTGGAAACGTACAACTGGGACACTACACCACGTGATGTGAGTTTTCGCCGTCGGCGAACCCCATAGTCTAGAAAGGGTATCAGGATTTGCACACTCTTGGGGGGTTATATACTCTTGACCGTACATAGTATCGATATTTTTTTCGTTTTTTCTGGACATGCCCACACATACAAACTATGCATCTATATTTTTCGAGAAAAGAACAGGCGCTCAAACAATTCCCCCCCCTAAACGACAAATATCTATGTGTATTAGGATGGCAATAAGGGGCCATCCATAAATATAGATATTTATTTAGAAACGAAAACTAGTCGTTTAGGGGGGAGGGGGTTGAGCGCCTGTTCGTTTCTCAATAAATATCGATGCACAGTTTGTATGTGTGGGCACGTCCAGAAAAAAATATCGATACAATGTACCGGTTGTATGTGTTCGTTTCTCGGGGAGGGGGGGGGGGGGGGAGGGGTTGAAGAGAAATGACTAGTTTTCGTTTCTAAATAAATATCGGTATTTACGGATGACCCCTAAGCAGAACTACCGTATTATCTCTCTTATAAGCACAGGTCGGAGGGCTGTTGAGATTACAAACGCACAGTCTCCAACATAGTCACAGTGATAACACTGGAAGGCATACGGGCTGCTACCCGAGTTAAAAAATACAGTCATATAGAACATAAAAGTGCTCCACGTGCGGGACTTCCACTTCCTTATCATTCTTTTTTCTTCTCTCTGTTCTCTAATCATGAAATCTGAGTTAAATTCCAATTTGAGTGTGTTACCGGTATGCAACTTTCTTGACTTTTTCATGGTTGAAAACATATAAACACGGTCTCCAGTATTATCACGGTCTCCTCTATAAGCACGGGTGCGAGGTGGGTTGAATATAAGTACCGTGTTTATATTAGGGAGATAATACGGTATGATGTAATGTGAAGAACAGTAATAGGAACGATGAAAGTATAAAAATGCATCGAACTAGCTTTCGCACAACGCTCATCAGGAAGCATTGTTGTACTTATTACTGTTCTTCACATTACATTTCCATCATAGTCATTTCTTTGTCCATCGCCACTTTTTCTTGAATTTGTTCGTGACATCTCAATAAAACCTTCGTAACATGACGCTTCAGCTGATTCTGCTTATTGCCATCCTAAACCTTTTGTCACCTCGCCGCCTGTTCAAATCTACATGTATATTTACGGATGACCCCTTACAGTGTGACGTCGTGCCACACTCGACCTCCACTCGTACAGTCGTCGTCAAAAACGAAGTTAAGTCCATGTGCTGGTCGATCGAGCCAGCTGTTCCGATGTAGCGTGTCCCTTGTGAACTCGGATAGCAGAGCTGCACTGATGCCTGTATCAGTTTAAATGCAACGCATGATATTCTCATTGTATTGACAGCAGAGAAGAAGCTGTTCTTGGCATTACCTTGTAGACACCCTTTAATGGCCGAAAAATGATCATGGGAATATGTAGTGTATGTCAAGGTAGTCCTACGGGGTCCACGTTGAACCGTTCGCAAAACGAAACGGCAAAAAAAGTGCCAAAAGTTGTATCAAGAGTACATAACCCCCCAAGAGTGTGCAACTCGACTATGTGTGCTGTCCCGACAGAATTTCAAGTTGACGTCATTTTTATGATGCAATGCACGGATTATCAGACGAATCCGGAACGTGTGGTGAACCGAAGCCCATCTGATCCTGTACAAATTATTGCAAAGAAAAACGTGTGATGCGTTGACACTCGTACACATGTTGTAAATCACTGCATTGCATCATAGATAATGACGTCAACTTGAAATTCTGTCGGGACAGCAGGGTATGTGGGAGTTGCACACTCTTGGGGTGTTGTATCTATGTGAAGAAGAGGTTAGTGCGACTTCGGTGATACTTGGTCTACCAACGATATTTTGTACACGCTGAATCCATTTTGGAATAGGATGTTTGAACTATGAAAATGCTTGTGCTCTTCGGCGAGCAGTCCACTGCAAGGCATGATAAAATACAACTCTGATCCTTCTCTTTTCAACTGGAAACTGACCCATGATCTTCCTGTATTGAAATCTCCTTGTTTGTTGCTTCTCTTTTGTGGCAGGAGAAGCTGATTGCTGCAAAGAGTGAACTCAACGAATGTCAAACAAAGAGTGAGCAGGTCAGTGTACCCTCATTGGTATTCTATTACTCATGGGCCGTGTGACTGTGATAGAGTGCGATCACTGTGACGTAATTGAAACAGGTGATTGGTATGGGGATTCCCGGGAATCATTAAACAACTACGTGTGTACCGATCACTCGATGATCGATTCCGAACAATCAACTAATCTTTACGCTTTAGATCACTCGTTATTTTGCATCCGAAAAAGTACTGACGCCCATTTTTGTAGCGTTTCGATTGAATTCAACCTGGCTTTGTTTCTGAGCTACTTCTTCGCCTATGGATAATTTTAGGGATGACTTGGACATGGCTTTGGATATGGGGTAATTGTTGAGTGCAAACCTGGCACTGTTTGCTTGCAATTCTAATGGAGTAATTGATTGTTAACTGAAAGTGTAATCGGTGGGTGAAAATCCACAATCGTGTCAGCCCTAATACATGGAGAGTCCTTGTTAATGGGAGATGCAGTCTGTTTGAACGCAGGACGATTTTGCTTGTTGCTTTTGTTTGTCATCTTGTTGAGACTGTGGCCCTGTGGTTGGTTTGACCCGCTGCATTTTTGCTAATGTACTAGTGCATTTCCTGAACTGCGTACAGGGTCGTTTGTTTCAGGCTGTATACGCTGTTTCTGTGGATCTGTCGCAAGGTGTCGAAGCTATAAATGCCGCTGTGGCGCAGGTAAGTCTAGTAATGATGTGTGAGATGGTGATCACGGCTGCAATCTGTACTATCACGTCCGCACTCTCACCTCCACACTGTCACCTCCACACTACCACGTCCACACTGTCACCTCCACCCAATCACGTGCACTCTTATGGTCTGGCGGCTGGGAGCGTGCAGAATGCTGCAGATGACAGTTGGCAGTGTAGCAGGTCAGTCTGGGACTTTTTTCTGTCTCATTAGACGATTGATATGTCTGACTATGTATGGTCGAATGGGTGTAGGTCTTGTGCATTTGCCTCGCCTGCATGAGTGGTTCCACATTCCTTGGCGTGTCCTGGCTGATCGTATCGTAGAGGCATTCTTCTGTAAATTGCACTGTTGCACATGGGCATTATGCTTGTGGGTGTTTTGTGAGGAATTGAATTTGGGAATGCACAAGGAAGTTTCAGGTATATCCAAAAACACTCGATCAGTATCATGCTCCATACTGTAAAATTCATTATGATGCAGTTATGAGAGAGTAGGTACGATCCACTGACCTTCCAGTTCGTCTCTGTGAGCTGAGCAGTTTGTTAGTACCACCTGCCATACACAATACTTGTAGCACCGGGATATACATCTACTTCTAAGTAGTCCTACACATATCGTATATCCATACCGATTTCTTGTAATGAGATGTGGTATAACTCAGGAGTTGCGACCGACTCGGCCATTTGATAATAATTTGAAACTCTCCACCTCTCCACACTGCGCTCTTGGGGCCCACATTCACCCCACCACAGCGAGGAAGTTCGTTCTTGGGTAGATGTTCCATATCCTCCAGGCAGCTGTTTCGCTCATTGAGAGCTCCTCAGTGGAGGTAGATGTGGTATGTTGTACTTTTGTTTCTTTGCTTGTAGCCAATTTCTGAAATTGGTCAAGTCGATGTGTTGATCAACAATGCCGGGACTGCCAGCTGTGGGCGCTTCTTGGATGTGGACGAGAAGGACTTCTTGGTAAGTTCTATTACTGTGCAGCAATGCAGGGTATGTGTAACCACGAAGCATTGCCGTTGACTTGCGAAAGTGCTCAACCCATGAAGAGGAGCCTGCGACATAAGTTCACAATCAGGAAATTTTGTTTTGTTGTTGCTCTGAGTTTCATGGCATATCATCAGACAACACGTACACTTGTAACCATGTGCATATAGCCGAATTGTGTCATTACATTGATATTTACATGCAGCGTCAAATGGAGATCAACTACTTGAGCAGTGTGTACACAACGCGTTCTATATTGCCATCGATGATGCAGAGACGGCAGGGACAGGTTGCATTCGTGTCTTCCATGGCTGGCCAGGTACTGTGCTGTGTAGAGTGCTGTGATGTGCTGTACTTTGCTGTGTAGAGTGCTGTGATGTGCTGTACTTTGCTGTGTAGAGTGCTGTGATGTGCTGTACTTTGCTGTGTAGAGTGCTGTGATGTGCTGTACTTTGCTGTGTAGAGTGCTGTTGCTGGCTTAGCAGATACCCACAGAGTAGTAGCCATTACTTTTGCCCGATTGACCTACAACCTGGTGTGGCACGCTGTGCTCTACCTAGGCATGTACACAAGTATATTATAGGCTCCTAAACCAACCAATAACAGTCGGTTGGGCCAGTGATGGCTACGTCCTAAACCAGTGTGATTCCAGTTGCGGCAGCAGAGCTGGAGTTTCTCATCTATTGCATCTCCGTTCTTTCTAGCCGTGCATGATTAATACGGTGTACTAGTACTTTCTATTCTAGGTATCCCCTGTATATAGTGTTCAGTGTTTTTGGCTGCTGCGTGTCAGAGCACACTGCGTGCGTGGTGCATACCTGGTGTGCGACTATGACTGTGTACTTCATGAGGTTTTACAAAGCAGGTGATGTGCCTGCACAATCTTGAGAGACCTACCATCAAAGCTACAACATGTGGTGATTTCCTTCAGGTCTCTGTTTGGCATGCAAGGCATGAATATATATGGGCACTTGTGAAAAGACTGTAGTAGAATAAATGTGGTGTGCAGTACATGTTATATTCATGCCATGCACGTCTGCTTTTTGTAATGGAGAGTTGTCTACATTCACTGTTATGTCATTTGTGTGTTTTGTGTGCTGTGTCCTGTCTATTTACCACAGTAGTGTTAGTGCCAAGCATTTCGTTTGTTCATGTGTGTTCTTGCTGTGCTCCTGTCCTGGTCTGCTGCTGCTGCTGTTGTTGCAGGTCGGTCTGTACGGTTACAGTGCATACACGCCGTCCAAGTATGCCTTGCGTGGCTTGGCTGAATGCGTGCAAATGGAGGTACGCATGCCGATCTATTTCTGCCGCATGGTTGACTGGCATTGCAAAGGATGTGTCTGTATTGAAGTCTTTCTTGGCTGATATCGAAAGTCACGTTCAATATTGATTTATGCAAGACATGGCAGCCAGGAACAGCGGAAGTGATATACCCTGCTCGAGTTATTTGAAGTACTTATTTCAGAATTGTAAACAGTGTATCGTGCCACTGGCACTGTGCATGTGCGTGTGGTAGTAATACGGTGTACACTGTGATGCAGGTCACTGTCATCATGCTGTCACTTTCAAGTTTCAACTGTTCTGTTTATGTGTTTATGTGGTGTGCAGGTCAAGCCCCGCAACATCAAAGTATCCGTTGTCTTTCCTCCTGACACTGATACGCCAGGCTTTGCCAATGAGAACATTGCTAAGGTACTGGCTGCTGCTGTGTGTGCATGTTGATATGCTTTTGAAAAGAAACACATGCAGGGTCAGCATGCAGGCTGCGGTCATATGTGCATGCAATTTCTGTGTGGGGCAGTATGTTTTCTCATAAGTTCAATGCACTTGCAATTAGTATCACTTGTCCGGACATGTTTGGCTAACCTGCAACTCATTGAATGTGTAACAGTTGCACTGATGTATATTACAGGGTTCAGTTCAGTGAAATCTTCCCATGTGTTTTGATTTCTGTGCAAGTATCACTTGTTCACTTGTTTTGAGCATTGTTGGTGTTACTCTTCTCTTCTTTTTCTGTCTGCTCGTGTAGCCTGAAGCAACAAAGCGCTTGTCTGGTTCAGCTGGATTGTTTACGTCAGAGCAGGTTGCTGAGAATATCTTCACCGGTTTGGAGGTGAGTTGGCTCTGCTGTTATGGTTGTGTTGCTGCTGTTGTCATTCTAGTAGAATTGCATGCTTACTGTTTTTTCTCTCATGGCCTATCTTTTCAAGAAAGGGTACTACCGTAGCTGTTAGGAATCGTATGTTGGGTGGATGTGTGTGCACTGCACTTGCATGCAAGTACATGTACAAAGCCTAGGGACCTATCGTCTGAGGATGTGTGCGTGTGCTCTGTGCGTCTACAGCGCAATCGCTATAACATCTGGGTTGGACTGGACGGATTTTTCCTGAGCACGTTGACATGTGGCATGGGCCCATCCAAGTCATTCTTTGAGAGCTTCCCTCAGGTAAGAGCTAGTGTTTACGATTACAATGCACCCAAACACTGTAACTCCTTTAGGGCCTGGTCAGACTGCGGCAAAATCGAAATAATCCTAGGATTATAATCCGAATCTCCATAGTAACTTGCCGCCAGAGCGGCAAAAGCGAGAGTTGACGCTCCAAAAAAAAGCAAGAACGGACCACGCTTTTCCGCTCCAAACAGGATTTGACGCTGATACGCCATTGACGCTAATAATCACTGATTTTTTCATCTCGATATCGAGGAGCTAATTGGCCACGGACAACAACAAAACTCATAAGGATGGTTGCAAGGATTGCACTGAAGGTGTTGGCGATCCCCAAGGTGAAGGAATTTGACGTCGTTCTTGGAGATTACCACTTGACGCTCGAAATGAAGTTTGAATTTTCACTCTCCCCACATGTGTAGTGTGATCGCGATTCAAATTCTGGACGCTGTTCTGTTTTCGTCAGGCAACCAAGATTTGCCGCAGTCTGACCAGGCCCTAAGCACAGACTTGCTATGTCTGGAAAGTTTCCGCACCCACAGCAGAAATATTCCAATGTCATAATGGTGTATAAGTTATATGCAGTCCAGTTAGTCCACCTTTGACGCCGGGCTGCGTATGATGGGTGTCCAACTGTGTGTGTGTGCGTGCGTGCATGTGTGCGTGCGTGCATGTGTGCGTGCGTGTGCATGTGTGTGTATATTTGTGCTCTTGCTCAACTCAGGTCATGTTGGGTGGATTCCTTCGGTTCGTTGCGCTGTGCTACGTGTCGATGTTCAACAGCACTGTCTATCAGTGTGAACGTGAAGAAAACCGACTGTAATACTTGTCTGGACTGGCCCATTGATCTGCTGCTCACTTGGCAGGACAACTAATTTCAATGATGGCCTCATGTTGCTCGTTACTCCTCAGTCCGATATCTTCTGCAAGTGAACTACATGTACTCAAGATCTGAAATTCTATCTATTTGTTTTTCATGTGAAATTGTGAACAGTAGGTAAACTTTTGAATTCTGTCATTCTCTCTTTCGCCGCTTTTTTATCATCCTTTTTCACGAAAGAAAAAATAATGTTATTTTGCTATGACCAGCTAGGTATCTTCTTATTGTTTGCAGTGCCCAGAGTGCCTCTCAAGGCTGCTCTTATTATATTATTGTAGTCGTTGCTTGACCAAAATCTAGTGCACGGCGGAGTTTACTTCCACACATGCACTGCTAATGGTGGCCTTATCTGTAGCATATGTTTTAATATTTGCTGGCCCGGTTTCCACAATCTTGCAAAATAGGATTCTTTTCCCAGCGAAAGGTAACTAGCTGATGGTCCTTTCTATAGCATATTTCTATTTGCAGACACAGTGTTCACCATCTTAGGACTTGATCGCTCGGATGGACATGAATGGATCTTCCCGGGTTACTTGTTGCTCTGTACATAACTTTCTGTACTTACCCATTATAAGATAATGGTGTAGGCGCTGTTTTCTTCTTAGGAATGCTAGTAACATGTGCATGCAGCTTGGCTGTTTGGCATGTTTCTGAACGCACCCACAACTTTAAATTTCATACACAACTCAGAAGAGACTATTATTTTGTCATTGTGAATGTTTCCAGCCTTTTTTAAGTTGTGGAAGTCTGCATTTGGTGTGTGTGTGGTGGGGGGTCATGAGTAAACTGCATGTAGCATTAGAGATGCAATGATCATTTCTTGAACCTCCTTCCATTCAGGTTTTTATCTTGCATGGTTTATCAGAGGTGATAAAGTAATCCATTGCATGCCTCTGGGAGCTGGGACTAACAGTTGATTTCTAGGACTGGACATGCGCAACGAACATGGCAGACAGACTACATGCATGCTAGTACCAAGAGGACATAACCAGTGGTTATGTATTCTTGCTAGTAATTAGTATCAAGCGTGGATACCCCATGTACTCTTGCTAGTATATCCTACTACTTCTGAAGTACATTACTCATTAGATTGTATTCTCACACTGTGGCTTGAGTGCCTATGCAGCATTCAGGTGGCAATACAAACGTAAAAGCTGTGTTACTCTACCCCTGACAGAAGCAAGCTCACGTGATCAGTGGACAAGCTAGAGGGTCAAGACGAACACGCCTCTACGACACGATAACTCAGTGATCAAGTTCAACAGTAACAAAGCCAGTATTACGCCGAACAGCGGTCAGAATGAGCAGCAGAACGAAATGCAATGTGTCTGAGTTGACAGTTTATTGGGCATAAGACATTGACGGCTTAATTTAGTTGGGGAGTAAAGTGTAAAATATAGGCTGAACAGTCAACTGCATGTACTGGCATGTCACACAAGAGAAGATGGTGACTGAGGATCGCTTTCCGTGAAATTCCAGAGTTGAAACCCAGAACTCGGTTCCGCCTTCGCTTGTGTGACAAAACTCTGCTCGCCGGGTATCGAGCACTCTGTGAGTTGTGGAAGACCTCTAGTACGTACCGGTATCTCTATGAGACCAGAGTGTATCGAACTACCTTTGGGTTGAATAAAAACAAAATAATACTTCGAAGTAGACGAATATGTTGTTCTAATCTAAAACATATGAGTGAATAAAAACTTGTGCCTCACGAAGCCCCACTGTTTTCCATGGCTAACGGAATAAAAACCTCGCCAAATAAAACTTTCAAATAAAGGCACCAGATAAAAGGCGCTCATTTGCAAAGGTGCACACAGAGTATGAACAGAGCCAGGCTACCACTACGCTACCTATTCATATTGTGTGAAGAGCATGGAGATACGCGTTTCGTGCTATAATAATTATACGAGAGGCATGCAAGAAATATGAGAGGGGAGCCAACGGTGCAACATACTATGTACACCGGCTGTGGAACGGAGTTTACCTGATGTATCATGGGTCATGGCAAGGAAACTCAAGAGCTGAGCATGACTATGGTAGTACATTGTCCATTAGTGTTGATAACTTGACGCAGTGCACCAGTAGTTCCAAGAGTACATACTCTTATGACTGTCATATACCTGTTTGTCTGTAGTACGCTGTTTGAATTGCCGGAGCACGGGCACAGCATAATGAGTGTATGCGACCAGCACGACTGTTAGACTATGACACACCTGTGATAGTACCAGTTATTATCAATCGAGTGGCCAGTGAAAATCACGATCACCATCAATCCAGTGGCCGAGGCATGTCACATAGTTCGCAAGTTGCCATAGCATTGTGATTGGAGACGGTGCAGTACTTGCACACCCAACCCTGCTCATCCTGCTCGCCTTTCAGCGCTGCCAAACCACCCAGCACACAAACACATAAATCCCAAAGAGACATCATCACATCAAAACCAACATGTTGCATGCATGCACGCAAGCACCCACATCCTGCGCAGGGTTTGCAAGAATTAGGAAAGGCGCAGGAAATAATATGGAATTACAGCTTGTGATCAGACACATCTGTCCAGTACAGGGAGCCAGAGTTTATATGCAGCAGTGTCTGCTCCAGAGCCGGGTGAGCCGGGTAATCGACATGGTTGGGCGGCGCTTGGACCCGGTTGAAAATATAGTACCGGGTCACCTGTGACCCGGTTGGTACTTTACTTTGAAAGGACTGACTACATGGCTTGTATGTGTGACAGATCATGCAGAGGCGCGCGTCGAATACATGTGTACCCGGCTCCGACCCGGTTGAAATGGTTGCGCCAGGTACACGTGTACCCGGCTGTCCTACCATCCTAGAGCAGACACTGATGCAGGACTGTAGGTTAACAACTGGAACAAGCACAACATAACACAACACAACACAAGAGTGTTCACTCACCCGAGGATTGATACGACGCCAGTCGGGTTTTTGCTTCCGCTATGTCCGACCGCAATGCAGACGTCTCAGCCTCGAGTTGTAAGACATGCTCTTCCTACAGACACATACCAATACAAGGTACACAGCACAAAGCAAGCAATTTCATATTCTAACCCTATCCAATCCTTCCAAGGGACTGAATAGCAACTACATGTATTCCAAAACAGTGGTTAGCTTTCTCGGCGTTCCGGGACTGGCACGTGTGGCGGCAGCTCCTGTTATCACCCTATACATAAACTATATACATGTACCAGCATCCCATGGCAACTTGTTCATTCCAACAAAAGTTAGAAACAGCGGTTAGAAGATCTATGGATCTTATAGGTTGTGACGTTCCTCTCGAACTGATGAGCACTTCAGTTTAGTTGGAAGGGAATCCATTACGCTCGTTGTCAGTACATGTAACTTATCAAATACAGGTATACATACACACAATACACATTACACACCACCATACACACAAACACACACACACACACGCTCGCACACGCGCACATGGACATGAGTGCCATACCGAAGGGTAGCTAGTGTTCTCCTCAACAAACACCGAGTGAGACTGCTTCTTGGCTTGAATTTCCTGGTGAAGGCGCATGAGTTGGTTTCTCGCGGATTCAAGTTCCTGCACAGAGCACAAAACACACACACACACACACACACACACACACACACCACACACACACACCACACACACACCACACACACGCACACGCACACACACACAAACATACTTGTTCACATACACACACGCACGCACGCACACACACACACACATCACAACTGTGGAGGTTCTCACTAGTTTACTGCTTTCCTATACCACATGATAGACACTGCTTGCTTCCAAACAAGACATCAGACAACTAACATTATTCAAGCTGGATCCGTTTGAGCAGAGGAAAGTAGGCTCCTATAACTTGTAGTAGTAAACTCCCTACATGATTATAGAGTACAGTGGCCACTCAGAAACGGTACGGTTGAGTCTTCTTTGCTCTTACTCAAAGTGTAAACACACTCATCAGATGCTCTAAGTGCCTTCTGTATTGCTCACTCTGTCCACTGGATATTGAGCACTCTATGCTGTCTGAGGATGCATGATTGTACAGCATATGCACTGCAGTCTGTAGCTATACCAGCACACTAAATGGACCGATTGCCATTTGTACAGATCCACGAAATCCCGTAGAATCCCGCAGACCCGGTAGGGTGTTCATTGTGTGCTATGCATGCGCATTTGACCTTTTTAGCGTCATTGAATGGATGCAATCGCTTTTCCAGCTTCTTCACTTTGGTTAGAACTAATGACTAGCTAGATCTTTGTCAGAAAAAAAGGTTTTCGCATGAAATGCCTTCAGGCCCCATTTCTTAGTGGAAATAGCAGAAAACACAATAGGGTCCTGCACATTCAAAACCCTACCGGGTCTACGGGATTCTACGGGATTTCGTGGATCTGTACAAATGGCAATCGGTCTATTCTGACATCTGATAGGCAATAGCATTGGACACGAAGGGCAGTTTCACAAGTATGCCACATTCTCTCTACTTGCAGTCAAGGAATAAGATACACACGCATGAACACTTGGTACCTTTTTCATGCGATCTTTCCGTGCTAGCTGGTGAGATTCAAGAACTGTGAAAGCAAAGGGAAAATAGACAAATACTATGGTTTCTGAGGTACGCGAAGCAACAAGCATCCCAAGAGCTCAGGATCTGGGTACCAGTCTCAAAAGCTGAGGAAGTAGAGGTGAACACCACCTTCAGGCACTAAATCAAACACCAGATCTCTATTGCATCCTGCCACAAGAGTCTAAATCAACCACAGTTACCTTTATCCTATGGTGACTTCATGTTTCCAGCTGAGAAGCAAGCAGAGATGGATCAACAGATACTAGCAGATCAACAGGGGTCTTACCAGACGAGTACGCAGCATCAACAGAGCCGGCTGCTGGCTCAGCGCCGGTGCGTACGTGTTGCAGCTGCTGTTGCTGGAGGTTGCGCCATGGGTCGGCTGTCTCAGGATTAGCGGCAGCCATGGCTTGCACCGCACTATCACCGAGTCTCTACTGCCCAGTCACGCTACAGGGATGCTGATTGCACTCAGCTGACGAGGCTGACAACCTAGCCTGACTGTTATCAGCTACACACCAACTGTGAGTAACAGACCCACTGTGCATAGGTGTGTGAAGAAATGAACAGAAGACAAAATAACATCATGTGCAGTTCCACAAGAGTAACGATCAGAAAAAATCTGCCTCATTGGCAAAGTGCCATTGTGTAATAAAGAACACAGCCGCATAGTGGAGTTAGGTGTACATTCCGGGGTTTCCCGACTGACTTTCACTGCTGACCGTGGTTCTTAAAAAAAATCTTGTCCGGGTATGGCCCTGGTGCATGTACAATGTACATAAATTAATTAATAATACTGCACCGTACTAAAACAGCACACGGCCGATAATTAAAGGGGAAGTTAAGCCTAAAATCAAATTTTCACCAGTTGTAGTCTTCGGGGTCCTGAGTCGAATGGTCTTGGTCCGAGGAAGCTGAATGCTCCCTTCCTCCTTTATTCCCAATCGAACTCGCGCACTTCCACCGAAACTGGGTGATTGCGCCCTACTAGATGGGGATTTGTATGCAAAATGTCACTAAAAGCACCATTTCGTTCTTATAAAAGCACGGATGACCGCGATTGGCCCATATGTTGTAGTCTTTTGGACGCTGAGTCGACTGGATTTGGTCCGAAAAGGCTGCGATTCAGCGTTTGGCCCTTTTTCCCAATCGAACATGGTTGAACAAGCGGCCACGTGCTCCTGCGTACACCAGTCACCTGGTCACCACGCCAGCAAATATACGCCCGGTTTTTGACGCTCTGCAAAGTATACGCCCGGGGCTTATTAACGGAATTTTACGGTATTTCAAAAGAATTCGACCCACAAATGTATGGTCTGACGGTCAAAGGGTTAAAGCGAAACAAATGCCCACCGCACCAGAATTCGAACCTGGAAGTTGGCTTTGGCAGTTTGCATTAGATTTGAAGTCCTCCCAATCATTTACAACAAAATATACAACTGTGGTATTTCCCAGGGCTATGCATGTATTACAAGTACAATCTGCGTATCGACGTTTTTAAATTGTTTTCATGTGCTTGATTATTGTCATGTACCTCTTCAGATACGCCTTTGCCTCGAAAATTGAAATATCAAGTACAGCAGGGTACGTACAAAGCTCTTTTCTCTTCCCATCCACCGCGATCATAGGCCCAGACCAGATTGCCGAGAATACGTTGGGCGTCCACTCAGCTCCCAGGGGGTAATGCCTCCAATTATTATTTTTATTGATGAAGTATTACATTGCACAGGGTACCGGTACGGTGTGCTTACTGTGCTACTATTACACAGTATTAGAATAGCAAGAGTTCATAACCCCCGGGGGGTTATGTACTCTTGCTAGTGCAGCCTGCACGTACCTTGTAGACGAGCTCGAGACTCGAGAGGCACGCGTGCACGGGGCGTCATCATGATCATGTCACTCGACTACATGCGCATGAACAATCAGTCCGAAAATAATTTTTTTGAATTTTCGAATCTCGTTGTTTGGCCAAGGCTAGGCTACGGATGTAGTCGATTCCCGGATCGATCCCGGCCTTGCCTTTGTCTACTCAGTATTTTGTTACTTCGCACAGTACTTACTTTGTAGTTTTTACTCTCTGGATTTGTGATGTTTCCCTTAGATTTCTCCGCTGTGGGGCAAGTTTCGTTGACGCAAGATACCTTCCAACACCTGGGTGGTCACTTGAGAAGTTCTGAGAGGACTATTACCTAGAGTCCATCACCCGTTTATGGACTCTTGCTATTACATGTAGGAACTATTACTTGCTGGAGAGTGGAGTACGAGTCTTTGTTGAAGTCCAAAAGCACAGCATGGCAGAGTCTAGTGATGTTCTCCTAAGTCAAGGTTTCTTCAGTGGGAAGCACGACCATATTCATTTGGAGTTGAGAAGATCTGGCTTACATCTGCGAAAGGAAGGGAAGAAAGGCGTGGAAGTTCGCCTGACCTATTCATTTGAAGATATCATTGGAGCATCGGTGGTTAATGATGATGGACTTGATATCTGGGTATGCCCATTTGTCAATAAGGGTGTAGTGCGAAAGGCTGGGAGGCGTCTGGAAATCGTGAAGCTCAAAATGGATGGATCGACTTCACCTGAATTCAGGGCGAAGACGCTCAATGCTTTCCGATTAGCGCTGGTACGTGGTGCACGCCATCTTGACATCGGTGTTAATGAGGAACCATCAGTAAGAAGATTCATGGTCTACATCAACCCATACAGTGGTACAAAGCAAGCAGAGAAGATCATGAGAACGCAAGTTCAGCCCATGCTCCAAGCTGCCGGTGTCCAGATGGAAGTTGTCCTCTCAGCGCATCGAGGCTTTGTCCAGGAACACGCGAAATCAGCAGATTTTAGTGGCATAGATTCTATTCTTATCGTGTCAGGTGATGGCTTAGTGACTGAGGCATTAAATGGGATCATGTCAAGAACTGACTTTGCATCCGTCTTACAGATTCCGTTTGCCGTCATACCGGCAGGCTCAGGCAATGCCCTTGCAGCCAGCGTGCTTCATGCGTCTAAGGAGACGTATGGAATAGTGGAGGCCGTGTATGTTGCACTAAAAGGCTCGCCAGTACCGCTGGACATCATGAGCGTGACCAGTGCCAAGCGCCGTATCTACTCCATCCTGTCTGTGACCTGGGGGCTGCTAGCCGACGTTGATATAGGATCGGATAAGTTCCGGAAGCTGGGCAACGCTCGCTTCACTCTTGCATTTATGCAGACTCTCGCCTCACTGAAGAAGTACCCGGCAAAGCTGTCATTCTTGCCAGCAGAAGCTGTTGGAGACGTTGCTACTGATGGCGCGAACACGGAGACTGAATCTGTGGAGGGTATCGCTCTGGGACTTGCTGCCGTTCCTAAGATTCCGTCGTCATCATCATCAAGACGTTCACTACGGCGGAGAGCAACAGCTAGTAATCACTCAGTTGAATCGCCATCAGGTGGCACTGCTTCTAACGGCGCCAGTAATTTGCAGTCATATTCACTGCCGAAAACTGTCCATCTGCCGGCATTCTCTGATGGTCCTCCAGATCCATGGGTAGTAGAGGATGGCCAGTTCATATCTGTGTGTGCTGTGATGCCCAGTCACCTAGCATGGGATACACACTTGCAGAATCATGCCAGCCTGGCTGATGGTCTCATTCACTTGACCTTTATTGGCAGGAATGCGTCACGTTCCTCTCTTCTTACCGTCTTCACGGAACTAGGTGCCGGTGCTGGTGAGATTGCAACTTTAGCAACACACCAAGCCCATGACTTGCAACACCGGCCTGTGAAAGCTTTTCGTTTGGAGATGGACCCAGCACTCAGCTACTTGGCTGTTGATGGAGAGCACGTGGAGGGTGGTAGCATTCAGTGTGAAGTAATGCCACAGTTTGTTCAAATCATGGCTCGTCTACCTGCTGAGACTCCAGGTTCTGGTTCGAGTACTTCAGCTTCGAATGAAGCGCTGGCCAGTGATTCTGCAGCAAATGCGGCAGTAGCTGAAGATTCTGTAGTTGGCGCAACAGCATCCAATGATGCTCCGGCTACTACCACTCATTGTGCATCAGATGATGGGGCGGGTGATGATTTTCCTTCTACTGTTGAAGAAGACAGCACTGCGGATAACAAGGCTGAGCATAAGGCACACGGCAATGTGTCCAGTCAGGTAGACCTCTAGTGTTCAGAGATTGCTCCGCTCCGGCAGCACAGCTGTGCATATTCCTGTCTTCAGACTAGGAACAGAGATTGCTCCGCTCCGGCAGCACAGCTGTGCATATTCCTGTCTTCAGACTAGGAACGCTCATCGTCATGTAAATCGACAGAACCGATCACACGCACTTGGTCCTGAACTCGATTGTGTGTGTGCATGCACTCGCGTGCACACACACACACACACACACACACACACACACACACACACACACACACACACACATACACACACAAATACACTTAGTTGCCAGTATGGTCCTTGCTGGCAAATGCTACTATAACTTAGTCTATTAGTGAATCTGTTATTGTCTATATTAGAGAATTTTTCTTGTCATGTTGACATCTTAGCTATTTTCAGTTTGAGCTATATTATAGCCTATATTTAGTTTCAATGCACTTGCTGATTTTTACAATGGAGTAGTGCATGGCTGGCTCATATAATATTGCTACTTCGTATTCTGCAACTTAGGTTGGCCCGGAAATACCCAGCCTGGAAAACTACTGTCACTACTGACTTAGTCAGAGCATCTATAAACCATAACTTCTACAGTCACTGGAGTGTGTGTGTGTGAGTGCATGTGCGTGTAAAAGAGTGTGTTAGCGTTCCGCCGGAGCTGCAGTATCTCAAGCCACATCCTGAAGCCCGCACTCCCTTCAAGTTTGAGGACACATAGCCCATTGTGGCAGTGCGAAGGAAGGAGGTGTGTGTGTTCGTGCACGCACGCCTGATTCTGCACTCAGCTGGACCCGGCAGCAGAAGTATTATGTCACCAAGTACTGGTATAGCATTCACACTCAGTGACAGTCTTTGCCCTGTATGCTTGAGCAACCACTCATGCAATGTTTCCTCCATGCTGTAGCCAAGATTTAATACATGCCAGCGTAATATTCGAAATAATTTACCGGTACACAGTTTTACTCGTGTCCTTGAAATAATTGTCTACATCTTCGACATTCTGTTAGTATGTGAACAGACCTTCTGTTATTCTGTGAATGCTCCTGACTTGTCAACAACAAAAAAAACACACAGCACATGGTTGACTTCGTGTCTTGAACACAGGCATACAGCTGCTCAGTACATCATGAGAAAGGACGTACTAGTACTATACTAGTAAATTAGTAGTAATGGTGAAAACTACTCATGACGACTATACCCAAATGGCGGCCATCAGCAGTCGCACGCTCTGGGCAGTGTTATACATGCCTGTACTCTCTCTCTCTTCATCACACAATGCACCGAGAGTGAGGCGAGTCTTGTCGTCAGATGCTCCCTATCAGCTGGGTAACATTCTCGCCAGGCTATGCACAACACAACCAAACATTACTGTTGGTAGATGGAGTCATTATTATAGATAATACAAGATCAGAAACAAAAAGTCATCAGCTGGGAATCTTTGACATCAGTTTGCTAATATTCGCCAGCGCCAAGTATAAGCACAGCCTAGAATAGTATGTACAGCAAAATAAAAAAAGTGGACTGTGGTAGGATGGAAATGCCGCATGTGGCACACACCGTGTAACCATTTGCCATTATCTCTATTCAACATCTCAAGAAAAAAAACTACAAACTCAGACAAACACAAAAGGAAAATGACTGAAATACTAGCAGACTGTGCATGTGTGTGTATTGCATATGTACAGAGATAAAGGGGTATCAAGTCATATCAAATTGTCAACACAGTTTTCTGTGCATCTCCTGTGACGATAGGTAAGAGACTGGCCATACAGACACTGCTAGTATGCAAACCTGCACACATGCTATGATACAGCCGCTGAAGAGAACATGAACTGAACTTATACATCCTAGAGTTCACAGGGAAATTGGAGTTTGCCAGTACAGCTAACTGGTTACCGGTGGTCTGGTTTAGAAGAACTTCTTTTGTTTCTGACGAATTGCAACAGGAGCTCCACTGGCAGACTGAACTTGTTCACGTGTGGGCATGCAACCAGGGGGAGGTGGCTGGACAAGATAAGAGGTAAGAGAAGAAACAATCATGGCAACAGTCATAGAGAGTAGCAATACGAGTACAGTTGTGCTCGGTGAAGTCTGACCCAGAGTGCATGTTTGGCGCCCTCAACTTGCACGGCCCTTGACACCCTGGAAGTGGCAGCTGAACGTATACATGTACAAATACGATGATGTAATCGGAACGGCCCAGGGCACCAGCTTTGCACTTTGGGTCGCATTTCACCGAGCGCAACTGTATTTCTCAGTAGTCACACAGATACTGAGACCTATGGACAAACAGGCAGACAGGAAAACCAACATGTGCGCCCCATGCACACACCACCGTCTACAACATACCCCATCGCCCAGTGCCACTGGCACATTCTCTGGAGTGTCCACAGCCATGCCTTTGGTTTTGGCCATACTAATGTTCAGACCTCGGTTAGCAGCACATGACATGAAACTGGCCATGAATGACTCAAAGGCTGAGTGGTGGTAAAGGCAGCAGCATAGTCAGCAAAATTACTCAGTGACACAGGTTGAAAGCAGCCACGGCTTTGTAGTGCAATGAGCTTACGTCAAGGCTTGTGTTTAACGGTAACGCCAACATCCGGGCATTCCGAACGCCAATATGTAGCCACCGGACACACACACACACGTGCACACAACATTGAAAGATAAAGTCACAACATGGTCACATATCACTTACAGGAATAGTTGCAGAACCGCCGTTCCTGCCACCGAGCTTGGCGTTGGAATCAAATTCACTACATGCCAAGTTCTGGACATTTGTCTGAATTGTCACAGCGCCAGTAGCTGGTGCATAACTCATCTGCAACAGACAGTGATCAAACCCAATTATTACGGCATACCCGCACCTTTAAAGCAATGACGGTACGTGATGAGTGATAGTGAAGCCATGGCTTTATAAATGAGATGACATTTGAAATGTATTGTAAAATGAAGCAATATGTACTACGGTTTGGTTCTTACTTGATGGTTTCACGCGGTTGGCTTTGTGAATAAACCCGTTTTCAAAATACTATACTGACAAGCTTCCAGAGCAGCAGAAAGGGCAAAAAGCAGATTTTTAGATTGAAATGTTTGTGTGGAGTTTGACTTTCATGCCATTGTGTAGTAGGTGAGTCATTTTGCATCTAAAAATATTTATAGGCAAGCAGCGGTGTTTTGAATACTTCTTTTGAACTGTATAAGGACATTGATTTACAGGCGCAGGCACACGGTAGCGGTATGTAGACACACAGCCAGCAACTGTACTTTTCGCCCAAGTCTGCAGAAAATGCCCGTACAGACCGTACCGGCAGGCACGAAAGTGTGTGCCTCTGCGCCCATAAAGGGACATAATTGTGCACTTTGTGGTCCGGCGTACAAGTCATCCATACTATACCGTAGTTCCGCGCATATAAGCCCATGGGCTAATATACGAAATAATGCATTTTCAGGGGAAAAAAATCAGTAATAATGGTTCGTTTTTTAGCCCTGGGCCTATATTCGAATTTTGAAGGCAGATGGCACGCAAAAAAGTACAAGTCCGTGCGCGGTTGTCCGCCCACCGTATACTGCACTGCTGAAAATTCAGCACTTGTTTTGTCTTTTTCAATTTCCTTTCTTTTTTAACCCTCCACTTTCTTGTTTTCTGGCTCATCAACAAGAACAGCTCTGTACCGGTATTGTGAAAAATACACTTGACGAACGGGTCCGTAACGGTGTTTGGGTCTGTTTATTAGCCCATGGGCCTATAAACGGAGGTGGGCTTATATGCGCGGAACTACGGTACGCATGTCCATATACTGTAAATATACAAAATTTCCGCGCTGCAAAATTTCGGCACTTCACGATTTTTGACATTTCGGCGGCGATTTATTTTCGGCGTGGGGTAGAGGGCATGGCATAGTGCGACAGATGCTGTGAAAAATTTCATCGGCGTTTTAATTTAGGCGTTTTGGGTCGGTGCCGAATATAGCCGAAATTAAATAGCTGCCGAAAATTTGTATATTTACAGTACATGTACGCCAGGGAATCGTAAAATACGACTCCCTGATGTACGCGAGCAAAGTGACCTCTCGATCTGCCAAAAATAGCAATGTCGTTTTGTAGTTGCAACTCTTTTCTACATGTACATGCCCTGACTTACTCCTTGTGACGGATATTGCTGCATGCCAGGTTGGGCAGCATACGCTGCGTTGGGTTGACCAGGGTATTGCTGCATGCCAGGCTGGGCAGCATACGCTGTGTTAGGCTGGCCAGGGTATTGCTGCATGCCGGGCTGTGCACCATACTGTGCAGCAGCCATGGGTGCAGCAGCGGGATACGGTGATGCTGCCGCCGGATAGGCTTGTGCGCCAGGCTGGCCCGGGTAGGCTTGTGCAGCACCAGGCTGGCCCGGGTAGGCTTGTGCAGCACCAGGCTGGCCTGGGTAGGCTTGTGCGGCACCAGGCTGGCTGCCCGGGTACGCTGGATAGGCAGCCTGCTTAGCATGCTGTGCTGCTGGGGCAGTAGCACCAGCATGTGGAGGTACAGCACCGCCGGCAGGCCCACCCATGCTCTGATCATACGGTGGCGGGTGCTCGCCTGGGGCTGGTCCTGTTGGGTACGGCGCTGCCGAAGCACCTGGAGCACTGCTGGGCGGGTAGGGTGCAGCTCCAGGGCCAGCACCGGGATAGCCCATTTTGCTATCTGCTGCTTGCGGTGCGTATGGCATAGCTGCACCTTGCTGCTGTGGTGGGTATCCCGGGTATGCAGCCTGCTGTGCTGGCGGCTGCTGCTGCTGCCCGGGGTAAGCGTTGGCCATATACGGTGTTGCTGCCGGTGCACCCTGACCTGGGTAAGCCGCCTGTCCAGGGTAGGCACCAGGGGCAGCTGGCTGTCCAGGGTAGGCGCCAGGGGCAGCTTGAGGTTGATATCCGCCCTGCGGCATCATTCCAGCAACGGGGGCACCAGCTGGAGCAGCTACAGGAGCATTCACTGGTTGTGCAGCAGCACCTTGCCTCGGGTAGCTTGATGACTGAGTTGGATAGGCTGGTGCTCCACCTCCTATCCAGAGAATCCGTTCAGAAAAAGAGAGAAAAAAGAGGACAGGATAAAGGAGAGGTCTTCATAACGGCGCTTTGAAGAAAATGACTGTTCTGAAATTACAAGCTGAATGCCGTTCGGTATGTCAAGCAGACTGTGCAAACTCCTTTCTTATGGGCAGGCTGGACAGCGTGTTATTACATCATGCAGGCATGCGCCAGGATTTGAACCGGCGAGTCAAGCAAAATCTGGTGGGCTAATACGAGTTATCACTGATTTTGAGTGCATGAGTGGAGAGCCTGATGCAGACAAGTTCCATGATGAAGACGGTGCATTACGCACTGACCCACATTCAGAGTTGCATACTCTTGGTAATGGGCTCCTGATAATACTTTTTCTCACAAGACTGTTGAGTACAGTGCAAGCTACTCCTCAAGCTGACCTCATAGCTCTTCTTCTATACTTCATAAGCGATGTCAATCTCAATCTACCAGGTATCAGATATCCAGAACTGAATTCAGGGTGGTCTGATGGAAGCTAATACAGTGCTGCATATGAGAGTATAAGCAACTCATACTCTCCCAGCCCAGCCATTACTTTCATGTGTATGTTCGTTATGACAACATGTTGAAGTTCCATACCTTACAACCTGACTTGGATAACTAACCTCTTTGTGGTACAGTGGGTTTTGACAGATTAGGAATTTCTACATGGTTCAAAGTGCGCCCTACATGCGCCCTCAATAGCATACCCCTTATGTCTGATTTTCAACCTATCATCCCGCACTGGTCGTTTTCCCTCTGCATGGAAAACAGCTAATGTTATACCGATCTACAAGAAAGGGTCCCGCCACGAAGCATCGAACTACCGTCCGATATCTCTACTGTCCTGCGTTTCCAAACTCTGTGAGCGCGTTTTCTACGACCAATTGTACTGTCATGTCTCGTCACGTTTGAGTTCAGCTCAGTCCGGATTTCACAGAGGCGATTCTACCACCCTCCAGTTGATGCGCCTGGTGCAATTAGTGTGTCGACATCGGGATGCTGGAGATCTAGTCGGGATCTGTTTTTCGATCTTGCCAAGGCCTTCGATACCGTCTGGCACCGGGGGCTTTTGGCCAAGCTTCGTGGATCATTTACTGTAGACGGCAATCCCCTGCTATGGCTGACATCTTACCTAACTGGGCGAACGCAGTACGTCACGGTACATGGGACGTCCTTAGCCGACACAACAGTACTATCCGGAGTTCCCCAGGATTCCATCCTCGGCCCCCTTCTTTTATCTTATACGTCAATGATCTGCCCGCAGCTGCCCCGGGCACATCACTGTTCGCAGACGACACAACGCTCCTACGGGCATCTCCTAACATTACTGGCCTGATGAGTAACCTAGCTAACGGGATTCAAAGAGTAATTTCCTGGATGTCGTCTTGGCGGTTATCGCCCAATCTGTCTAAAACTAAAATCATGCTCTTTCCTTCTCAGCCCGATGTTCCGCCCCTCCTCCATCCCACTTTCCCCCAGCCTATAGACATAGTCTCCAGCCATAAGCATCTTGGCATTTTCATTGACTCTAATCTTTCATGGGAACCCCACATCGATTACATATGTAAACGATCAAGTTCATCTTTAGGAATCCTCTCTTCCCACTGTTACCATCTCCCAATCTCTTGTAAACTCCTCTTTTACTCAGCTTACCTACGCCCCATTTTTGATTACCGTATTTTACCGGTTGTAAGTCGACCCCGGTTATAAGTCGACCCCCCTATCTGAAGGTCTCAATTCTGCGTTTTAAGTTTTCACCCAAAGAAGCACTACTAACCACCTCCTGCTACTAACACATCAACAAATCATGTAAACATTCCTCATTGGAGGATATAACGTCCCAATCCTTGAAAAAGGCCAATAAACTGGCAAAAATGTGTAAACATGGTGCACTCGTGCATGCAGTGCAGGTCATTTTGTGTAAGATACTGATAGTTCCCGGTTATAAGTCGAATCCCGGTTGTAAGTCGACCCCCACCCTTTCTCCTTCTATTTTAAGTCGTAAAAGGTCGACTTACAACCGGAAAAATACGGTATGCAGATACTGCTTGGGCTGGAATTTCCACAACCCGTGCTGCCAAGCTCGAAATTCACCACAAAAAAAGTTCTCAAAATTCTCCTCCGAAAACCCCGCATGCTCCCATCTTCCACCCTTTATGCCCTTGCTGACACTACCCCTTTGTCTAAGAGACGTAATTCACATCTTGTCACCCTTATCCATTCTCTCAAACTCAATCTGTGTCCACCTCACCTCCACTGTTTCAACTGGTTCTCTTCCCGTAGCACGAGAAACTCCCTTTCCCTTCCGAAACCTAAGTCCTCCTTTCTACTTCACTCTCCCTTTTTCACTGCGTACTCTGCGTGGCTGGCACTTCCCCAAGAAGCTAAGGACCTTTCTTCCCTCCGCCTTTTTAAGAGCCTTGTCGCGCCTTGACTTTGATTTTGTGTTTCTCATTTTGTTGCAATCACTGCTTATCCATGCCGGTTCCTTTTTCTTCTCCTCCCCTTCTCCCTTCCTTGCCATGGTTGGCTAACACCCTCTCTCTTTGCATTGGCCGGTGTTCTCACTGTGCTATGAGATGCTGTAATAAATAAATAAAGTACTTCAGAAGTACAACTGACTTCTTGCTACAGGCAAGGGCTGTGTGTGGGTGGAGGATAAGAACACCATAACTACATGTATTCCAAGCATGAGGACACTACTGTACTAAAATAGTCTACATTGGAGTTTCAAAGTTCTTTCTGTAAAAGGAAGAAACATAAAATATGCTGCTACATTGGTGTGGGTCGGCCTCACCTTTCTGAGACTTCGAACCGAACCCCATCGTCACTGTACTAGCTGTACGGAGTCCACACGCAGGGCTAGCCTAGACAAGTTGGGGCTTGCAAAAATGTGATGTGGTAAACACAGCACAGTCTCAATCTCTCGATCAAATGTAGTTGACAACAAGATCACTTTGGCAATGCGATGTTGACGTGGATTGTTATGCTATAACACACAGCTAATAAATAACTGACTCGTGATGAAACGACAATCTACTCAGAATGATAAATGCCCAACAAAAGCTAATCTTTGACTGAAGAAGTGAAGGAAGCTACAAAGAAGATTCAACCACAAAGTCCCGAGCTACATGTATCTTTGCTGATCTGTGTAGCTAGCCTGGCCAGGCGCAGGTTCACGCGTGAACATGAAGTGTGCAGACGCGGTACGGTACGGTGTATTATGACGTCATTCCGCATTATAGAGCTGGCCGGCGCGGGGCCCGGCCGGGGGCCAGGGCTAGGGGCCGGGTGCTTATTTTTTAATGTTGGCAGACTTGCTGATCTTATCAAGAGGAAATACTCTAAAGATGGTATCACAGGCGCCGGCAGCTCGGGTGTTGTACTCTATCATCAAGCTTACAATCTACATGTACCTATGCACTCTTGTCTCTTGCTCTTATCTGTGTGTCCCAAGAGTCCACAAACACGCATGATTGATGGACTCTTGTGTGTCTCTTGACTCTTGTAGATCTGGACTAGAAACTTGGCATGTTATGCAACACCCTGATTTGCCATGGACCTGAAAATGGTATACCGTATCACCAGTACTAAATGAACACGACTCCAATACGTACTAAATCTACAATATCATCGCGCCGAGTGTTTATCAAAGATATAATCATCATAAAAGTGATTTACCTCTTGCATTACAGACATTTATTGCCATAATACATTGTACTCAGATGGTGAGCCAAGGAAAATATTAAATTGAAACAAGGAAGACGGTGGGACACAAGTTCTGCGTTTAACAATTGTAGTTGGTTAAGTTTAGTTGGTGGACTCTAACGCATAACTAGTTACTTGTGCCCCATGTTTTCCTTGTTTCAATTCATATACATTGTCAAAAAAAAAATTTTGCATGACAGCCATGCATGGCAGGCAGTCAATCTTGCCGGGATCAATTACCGCATATGTCTTGAATACAATTCAGTCCCCTTGGTCTCCAGTGGCAGTAGTTTTGACTCCCTCCGAAAAAATAATAATGATACATTTATTCACTGGTTTGAGGGAAAGACGCAAACGGGAAAAGTCTGAAGAAAAAATTGACTGCCCCACCAGGACTCGAATGATAGGTACATGTATGCAGCACAATCACTATACTGTTGGAATGCAGGTGCTACGAGAGTGGGTGCCAACTCGGTGGTATTATCCTGTTTCATGTGTGGGCTAAGTAGTCACGGTAGTTGAGGCAACCGCCACAAACTCCACTACTTACACAGTGCTCAATACAACCCACACTCAGAGCTTCCGAAGACATGTACAGAAGTCAAGATGGATATTTTATTTGCATTTGTTGGGTTTGTGGGTTATCCATATCCGAATTACAATAATTTTTTAACCTAACATGTATTCATGAGATGGGATTTCACTCTGCACAGCGCTACATTCCCTTGACCACTGGTTCTGGCCATTGGTCACGGCGGCAACCAATCCTGCTGAAGCAGTCGCATGTTTCAAGCTACATCAAGTCAGTGTAATGGGAGCTCTGCCACAGCAGGCTGCTGCATATTCCTGTCGTAACAAACGCCAGTATAATCAGGCGACCATGACAATCATGATGCACAAGCCACAGAGTGCAGATCATACTCATAGCTGGAATTGATGACAGCGTGCCAGATGATCTCTATATCTGATTGATGAACAAGGGATAGACCGCATTCGGACAACGCTCCATTGGGTTAGGTAGCCTAAAATATCGTAGATATCGAGACAGACTCCTGAGCAAAATTTGAAACACTGCTCCATCGTTTGATTGAAATCCAATAATAATGCTGCATGAGAACTGTCCATGGAAATCTACGAAGGCGATGTCCAGGTGAAACTAGAAGCTCAAATTATGACAAGGGCACTACTTCGCAAGAGCAATCAGACCCCCGTACTTCTATTATCCTGGAAAGGATGTTCAATTAGCTGCGGCTTCATTCGCCTGTTGAAGTTTCCGATACTTGCACTGTATCCAGACACGGTACATGGTGAGTTGTCGGCCTCGATTGACTTGGAGGCGGCGATCAACAGCATTCTGAACTCGCTCCAGACCAGCGCTGACGAATAAGTCATGGAGCTCCTCTATGAAAGCATAGTAAACACGCACATACAAAACAAAGCTCAGCCTAAACTACACTTTTTCCTTCTCTGAAAATAATCGATAAAGCCGGATGGCCCCAAGTGTTGTCCAACTCTGAAGAATTCGTCCGGTCAAACACATCCTCCGGAAACAAAGTTCGTGACTTTGAGTTTGATCAACCTGCCAGTTCTAATGAATTGAGTTCTGAAGAATAGCGATGGTGACTCCAAGTGAGACTCGAACTGTACCAATTTCCTTTGTATACTAACAGTGTGCATACTTCAAAGATGTAAAGTTTGTAAACCCACTCATTGTCTTGAATTTTTTGTCCACTGAAACAAAGTTCTTTAAAAGCACAGTAACTCCTGAGGACATGTCAAAGTTTTTGTTTCTGGAGGAAGTAATTTCACCTATGAATGATGAAACCTATTGAAAGGCCTGGTAAATTGTCGTCGGACTCGAGATTAATTTAGTCCAAAAGTACCAAAACTCTTTGGACGGAAAGGATGAAATATTAATTTCCTGGCGAATTCTTTTGCTTGTGTGTCTACAAGTAAATACAATTGTATAGTTGGAGGCGGGAGTGCAAGCTTTACTTCACTTACTGACAGAAATGAACAGCAAAACACATACCTTGCTTGAAGAAGTAGCACCGAGTGCCATCTCCACGTACATAGAAGTTCTCGCCCAGACAATGCCCTGAGAGAAACAGATGAAGCACCGTCACACGGTTGCACCACACCTCCCTTGATTCAAGCAATGACACTAGCCATACATGCATGTCTACTACTAGTATCAGAAAGAAGATTAAAAACACACAGCAAGAAAACCAAGAAGCAAAAAGAAAGATGGAGAGCGGAATAGGGAGCAACTGCGAACGTGGCATACCTGGCTTAAAGCGTAGCTGGGCCAGATCATAATGGCCATAGTCCCTGAACAGGAGGAGTCCACCGGGTTTCAGCAACTACAGTCATGTAGCACAGAATACAAAACAGAAAGCAAGATCAGCAAGACTAGCCCTGCAAAACAAATCAGTTAGGGCCTGATCAGGCTGCGGCAAAACGACTCCAAATATCCACAGTAACTCAATGCCAGAGCAGCGAAATTGAGGTTTGACGCTGCTAGAGAAAAAAGCAAGAATGGACTACGATTTTTCGCTCCAAACAGGAGCTTGAAGCTGGTACGCCATTGACACTTAAAGGGGAAGTCCGGTGAAAAATTTAAATTTCACAGTCCGTAGAGTTCGGGTTGCTGAGTCGAATGGTCTTTGTCCGAGGAGGCTGCGGCTTATGGTTCGTCAGATACGCCCAATCGAACATGTGCGAATTTGAGCGCGCATCACCCAGATCCAGGTGATGACGTCACAGCGTGCAGCCAGGTAGCCACACCATCTAGTTGTGTACAAAAATGGCCATATTCGGAGCGCGTTCGATTGGGGAACCGTTTGTCGCAGCTTCTTCGGACCAAGACCATTCGATTCAGTGTTACAAACACTACGTACCCTGTGATAAGCTCGGTAAACTTGGAGGTTATACCGTATTTTAGCCGTTTCCGAGTTGGACTTTTCCGTCAGCCTGTCTACATGGTCTACGCGCTCTGCGCTGCGTGCATGCAGTGCGTGCAGTGTGTTATCTAGCTGTAGTGCAGTCAACAAACTCATGTCACAACTGACACAAGACTCAGAAAACTAGTCAACACACGGACTTGTCATGTACTACCGGTAGTACTACACTCGTATCAGTCGTACAGTGACTCATGTAGTCAGAGAACGTGCGTTTCTCCTTGCCGGTGCTGGCCGGTGGTTGTGCTTTGAGAAAGAAAATTTTAGTTTTCCGCACCCGCCTCATTATTTTATGCTACAGCGATGAGTGCACAACCGTGACAAGTGACAAAACAGCGAACAGCTCCCGGACTTAGAACTTTCAGATTCCATAGCGTTGCGAGCGAAGAGTCGTGCCCGTGGTTCAAAGAGCCTGCACTGTTCTCCAATTGAGTAGTCCGAAATATTCCAAGTTCGCACCAAAACATCACCATGTGGCAGGCTACTGGAGTCTAAGCGAATCTAATCGGTATGGAACAACATTAATTAGAGCACTCGCATCACTCTTCTCCATTTTGGCGACCCTGCTCTCCAGCGATCTGATAATTACATCAGCCTCGTCTGCAATAGCTGCTGCTTCTTCATCAGTCGGAAACTCAGTAGCGCTCACTCTTGACCGGCCCGCGCGGCCATTTCTTCAGCTGAATACCGAGGTTCTCAGCCCCAGACCGAACTCATGAAGGTCAGCCATGGCTGCATCCTCACTCTCACAAAGAGTTATAGGTCTTCGGGGTCGCTTGCACCACCTAATAATAATATCAGTCGCCAAATCATTTGAAATAGCTCTGACACTATTGCTTTCACGCACTCCTTTTGACCTAGCTGCACGCTATGACGTTGCAGAGGGTGTGGCGCGGCCGCATGACGTCATGGCGCAGCCCCCGAAACTCAGTTTTTCAAACGGAAATATCTCGAGAACGCTTTGTCGGAGACACGTGGGACCAACACTATTCGACTCAGCGCCCGAAACTCTACCGACCCTGAAATTTAAATTTTTCACCGGACTTCCCCTTTAAAAGGCCGATTAACAATACAACTTTTTACGATGCGACATGCGACTTGCAACACCAACGACAAGCTGCGACCACAACACACGATTCACAATTTTCACGTTTTTGCGACATCCCTATCTCTGCATGTACTATGCACGTGCATGTGCATCCAGAGTAGAAACTGTACTCCATTTGTGTAGGACGCGCGCCGCACGTTGCAAAAGTTGAGCTTTCTTCAAGTTCTGCGACAGGTACCTTGCGACTGTACGCGACAGGCATTTTCTTGTCGCAACTGTTGCAAATGGCGTCGCAAAAAGTCGTACTTTGAATCGGCCTTTATACTCCATGGTTTTTCATCTCAATATCGAAGTGATAAGTGGCCACGGACAACAACAAATCTCAAAAGAATGATTGCAAGGACTGCACTGAAAGTGTTGGTGATGCTGAGGTGAAGGAGTTTGAAGGAACCCGTGGTTGGAATACCACTTTTAAAACGGTTGATGCTCGATAATCCTGAACGATTTTCTGGCAGTCTGACCAGGCCCTTTAATACACAGCCCAAGGTGAAAAATAGAAGTAGAGTACAGATGTATTGCAGGCAACCCTGCCCATGCAGAGGTGCTACTTTCTATAGGACTTGAAAAATGCTATGTAACAGCAGGCTGGAGACCCAAAAAATAAAGATGCGCAAATTGAACTACATGAGCACGCTGGAATGTCACTGCAAGTGTTGGCAGGAATCATGACGCCACACTTCAGCGGTCAAAGCAGGATTCGTATTGGAGTCTGAATATTACCTTTGAAAGTCGTTTTATAGCACCTGACATTCTGCAATTTGAGCACACAACAAAACAGCACACCATCTCTAACTATAAACCATTGCATGGACACATGTACATACAGAAGTAGAGTGCCACCGGGTTCGGTTTTATTCTTTGTGCGCACTGGTGAGTCCACGAAGGATGAAACCATACAACATGTATCCGCAGAGGAGTTTTCGTTGATAGCTGACGTCTTAACTCTTAAGCATAGCATATGCAGAGTCCCCCACTCAAGGAAGAGTGCTCAGCACCATGAGGTGGAGCCTGTACGCCCGTACACACAGCGGACGGGGGATGTATAGTTATAACATTTATAGTTAAAATTCTGAGCTACCTGAAGATCGTTGAGCGCGTGTAACTCAGAGTTGTAACTATAAAATTTCCTCTCTCCCTTCTGTGTAATAGTTTTTGGAATTAAACATTTTCCTACCTACCTTGTATACATGACGTACTGGTAAAGCACTCTTGCGTGGGTATTTCGTGCTGTTGAGTGCAAAAAAGGAAAACTATTGTCCTGTACGTAGGATAAGATTGCACTTTGTGTACTGCAAGCAGCCAAGAAAGCAGTTCAGGCGTCATCTCGCAACGCTCTTCACATCCACGCTGCAACTGTATGCTCTTGACTGAGTGCAGATCAGCAGTGCACGTGCAGCTAAGAAGGGCGCCTCAGGATGGTTGACCTGCTGACCCCTGAAACGCCATGGCTTTGCTCCGGCGAAGGCGGAGTTTCGGGATGGTTTGCATCTCCGTTACAACTGGAGATTACCGCACATGCCGTCTACCTGCTCTTGTGGGAGCCAGTTCACCATCGCCCATGCCTTGCGCTGCCCGACGGGTGGGTACCCCAGTATTCGCCACACCGAAATTCGATATGTGACAGCTGGTTTCCTGAAGAGAGTGGTTAACAATGTCTTTGTTGAGCCGCACCTTGAGCCCCTGTCGGGTGAGCAGCTCTCTCATCGCACTGCCATTCGCGCTGATGCCGCCAGGTTGGACGTGGCCGTTAACGGGATATGGGGAGGACGATTCGAACGGACGTATAATATTATTGATGTAAGGGTTTTCAACCCATTTGCACTCTTAAATCGCTCCTCCTCCGCCTCCGCAGCCTACACCCGTGACGAGAAAGCCAAGAAGTGGACGCATGAACAGCGCTTGTGTGGAGCGCGCCTCGTTTGTCCCGGCAGTATTCTCTACAACCGGTGGTATTATTATTATTATTATTATTATTATTATTAAGTAGTGGTAGCGACTTCGGCGATGATTTGTAAGAATGGTTTGCTCCCCACACCGGAGCTCGCGCTATTCCGCCGACTTTACTTGACACTTGACTGACTCACGACTGCCATCCAGAGCACACGAGAAGTCCATCGAACCTTCGACTCGGCAAACCTGCAAGAAAGTACCACTCCCTGCTCAATACACAGTGTTTCGGGGAATTCACCCCTCATCAGTTGAGCTTGAGTAGGCTGAGGAAGATTGTGCCTGAAGAGCACCACTTATATAGTGCTCTCCAGGCACAAACATCACCAGGGATACAAACTTACAGAGACGCTCCGCTTCCAGCGCGACAAACACCTCGTGAACACCAGATAGCAGCGTGAGTCAGTGTCGCTCCTGGACGGTGAGACAGACGTCGAGGACCCTCGGTCATTCGCAACGCTGTCACCTCCAAACCAACTAGTCGCAAGCCCGCGCTGGGCACAACAGTACGAAGTAGTGGTAGCGACTTCGGCGATGATTTGTAAGAATGGTTTGCTCCCCACACCGGAGCTCGCGCTATTCCGCCGACTTTACTTGACACTTGACTGACTCACGACTGCCATCCAGAGCACACGAGAAGTCCATCGAACCTTCGACTCGGCAAACCTGCAAGAAAGTACCACTCCCTGCTCAATACACAGTGTTTCGGGGAATTCACCCCTCATCAGTTGAGCTTGAGTAGGCTGAGGAAGATTGTGCCTGAAGAGCACCACTTATATAGTGCTCTCCAGGCACAAACATCACCAGGGATACAAACTTACAGAGACGCTCCGCTTCCAGCGCGACAAACACCTCGTGAACACCAGATAGCAGCGTGAGTCAGTGTCGCTCCTGGACGGTGAGACAGACGTCGAGGACCCTCGGTCATTCGCAACGCTGTCACCTCCAAACCAACTAGTCGCAAGCCCGCGCTGGGCACAACAGTACGAAGTAGTGGTAGCGACTTCGGCGATGATTTGTAAGAATGGTTTGCTCCCCACACCGGAGCTCGCGCTATTCCGCCGACTTTACTTGACACTTGACTGACTCACGACTGCCATCCAGAGCACACGAGAAGTCCATCGAACCTTCGACTCGGCAAACCTGCAAGAAAGTACCACTCCCTGCTCAATACACAGTGTTTCGGGGAATTCACCCCTCATCAGTTGAGCTTGAGTAGGCTGAGGAAGATTGTGCCTGAAGAGCACCACTTATATAGTGCTCTCCAGGCACAAACATCACCAGGGATACAAACTTACAGAGACGCTCCGCTTCCAGCGCGACAAACACCTCGTGAACACCAGATAGCAGCGTGAGTCAGTGTCGCTCCTGGACGGTGAGACAGACGTCGAGGACCCTCGGTCATTCGCAACGCTGTCACCTCCAAACCAACTAGTCGCAAGCCCGCGCTGGGCACAACAGTACGAAGTAGTGGTAGCGACTTCGGCGATGATTTGTAAGAATGGTTTGCTCCCCACACCGGAGCTCGCGCTATTCCGCCGACTTTACTTGACACTTGACTGACTCACGACTGCCATCCAGAGCACACGAGAAGTCCATCGAACCTTCGACTCGGCAAACCTGCAAGAAAGTACCACTCCCTGCTCAATACACAGTGTTTCGGGGAATTCACCCCTCATCAGTTGAGCTTGAGTAGGCTGAGGAAGATTGTGCCTGAAGAGCACCACTTATATAGTGCTCTCCAGGCACAAACATCACCAGGGATACAAACTTACAGAGACGCTCCGCTTCCAGCGCCACTACTTCGTACTGTTGTGCCCAGCGCGGGCTTGCGACTAGTTGGTTTGGAGGTGACAGCGTTGCGAATGACCGAGGGTCCTCGACGTCTGTCTCACCGTCCAGGAGCGACACTGACTCACGCTGCTATCTGGTGTTCACGAGGTGTTTGTCGCGCTGGAAGCGGAGCGTCTCTGTAAGTTTGTATCCCTGGTGATGTTTGTGCCTGGAGAGCACTATATAAGTGGTGCTCTTCAGGCACAATCTTCCTCAGCCTACTCAAGCTCAACTGATGAGGGGTGAATTCCCCGAAACACTGTGTATTGAGCAGGGAGTGGTACTTTCTTGCAGGTTTGCCGAGTCGAAGGTTCGATGGACTTCTCGTGTGCTCTGGATGGCAGTCGTGAGTCAGTCAAGTGTCAAGTAAAGTCGGCGGAATAGCGCGAGCTCCGGTGTGGGGAGCAAACCATTCTTACAAATCATCGCCGAAGTCGCTACCACTACTTCGTACTGTTGTGCCCAGCGCGGGCTTGCGACTAGTTGGTTTGGAGGTGACAGCGTTGCGAATGACCGAGGGTCCTCGACGTCTGTCTCACCGTCCAGGAGCGACACTGACTCACGCTGCTATCTGGTGTTCACGAGGTGTTTGTCGCGCTGGAAGCGGAGCGTCTCTGTAAGTTTGTATCCCTGGTGATGTTTGTGCCTGGAGAGCACTATATAAGTGGTGCTCTTCAGGCACAATCTTCCTCAGCCTACTCAAGCTCAACTGATGAGGGGTGAATTCCCCGAAACACTGTGTATTGAGCAGGGAGTGGTACTTTCTTGCAGGTTTGCCGAGTCGAAGGTTCGATGGACTTCTCGTGTGCTCTGGATGGCAGTCGTGAGTCAGTCAAGTGTCAAGTAAAGTCGGCGGAATAGCGCGAGCTCCGGTGTGGGGAGCAAACCATTCTTACAAATCATCGCCGAAGTCGCTACCACTACTTCGTACTGTTGTGCCCAGCGCGGGCTTGCGACTAGTTGGTTTGGAGGTGACAGCGTTGCGAATGACCGAGGGTCCTCGACGTCTGTCTCACCGTCCAGGAGCGACACTGACTCACGCTGCTATCTGGTGTTCACGAGGTGTTTGTCGCGCTGGAAGCGGAGCGTCTCTGTAAGTTTGTATCCCTGGTGATGTTTGTGCCTGGAGAGCACTATATAAGTGGTGCTCTTCAGGCACAATCTTCCTCAGCCTACTCAAGCTCAACTGATGAGGGGTGAATTCCCCGAAACACTGTGTATTGAGCAGGGAGTGGTACTTTCTTGCAGGTTTGCCGAGTCGAAGGTTCGATGGACTTCTCGTGTGCTCTGGATGGCAGTCGTGAGTCAGTCAAGTGTCAAGTAAAGTCGGCGGAATAGCGCGAGCTCCGGTGTGGGGAGCAAACCATTCTTACAAATCATCGCCGAAGTCGCTACCACTACTTCGTACTGTTGTGCCCAGCGCGGGCTTGCGACTAGTTGGTTTGGAGGTGACAGCGTTGCGAATGACCGAGGGTCCTCGACGTCTGTCTCACCGTCCAGGAGCGACACTGACTCACGCTGCTATCTGGTGTTCACGAGGTGTTTGTCGCGCTGGAAGCGGAGCGTCTCTGTAAGTTTGTATCCCTGGTGATGTTTGTGCCTGGAGAGCACTATATAAGTGGTGCTCTTCAGGCACAATCTTCCTCAGCCTACTCAAGCTCAACTGATGAGGGGTGAATTCCCCGAAACACTGTGTATTGAGCAGGGAGTGGTACTTTCTTGCAGGTTTGCCGAGTCGAAGGTTCGATGGACTTCTCGTGTGCTCTGGATGGCAGTCGTGAGTCAGTCAAGTGTCAAGTAAAGTCGGCGGAATAGCGCGAGCTCCGGTGTGGGGAGCAAACCATTCTTATTATTATTATTATTATTATTATTATTATTATTATGACGGATAACCCAAAGGCAATGGTATGAGCAAGTGTGCATCAGCTCTATACAAGAGAATTGCTGCGTTGCTAGCAGAGAAGACCAGTGAGCCCTACTCCCTCACCATGACAGTCATCCGGTGTCATCTCAGCGTAGCGCTACTACGCGCAAGCGTAACGTGCGTGCGTCGTAGCCGATCCATGTTTTCTGCCCATGCCCCTGTCGTGTCCTCTACCGCCGTAGTCGCCACGGAGGCATCCATTGCGGCTGACTGAATAATGTACGTGCAATAGAATGTTGTTGATTGTTCAATGTCCCGGTTTTTCTTTTGTTTCCCTGGGCCTTTTTGAAGTTTTTCAACCCTGACAAGACCATGACATTGTACAATGCATTGAGCATGAATTGAGCATGCATTGAGCATGCATTGAGGGTCTCCTCATAACTTAACTACCCACTTAACTAGAGGTATTTCTAAATTTCTTGGAATGTATAATTATTAACCAGAAACAAAATTGCTATGATTGCTGCAGCAATGGCAGCAGCAGTAGATACACATAGTTACACAAAGTCAAAGGGTACTGTAGTATAGATTCTTACTTGCAAGGCTGTAGAGCGGAGAGTACAAATATGACAGTGATGACATCCAGTGTGCCATCGTCCATTGGGTAATGAGCATCCTCATCACTGATATCACACACAAACGCATGGCAGCGTGCAGTGTCATACTCTGACTGAGCCTACAAGTAGAGACAGAGAAATAATCACGCCCAATGGGACTGCTTAGAACATACAATATAACTACACTGTATGTAGACACCGTCATGTCATGTACATGTACAGGGGATGCTCAACTAGATTTATTGGGCACCTTGTAGCCATGCATTTCTGTAGTATAGTTGCGGCTAAAAATCTCATCTCAGTACCTGAGCCAATTTCTGTACTCAGGTCTTCTTGTTCCACTATTGAGGCCAACGTCACCAGAAATAAACATCAAATGCGTAACATGGTGGTGCGTGCAGCAATTTGATGTGGCTGCCCCCCCCCCCCCCCCCCCCCAAATCAACATCAAATAAGCCTGTATGATTAGCGTCTTGCACAGGTACAAGGGTACAAATTCACGGCGTACTTCGAATACTAGTACTAGCAGCAGCCGTTTCGCCTGGATACATTTCAGTGTCAGGCCCATTGTGGCTAAGGACCAGCATAGCTGCAGCAGATTGCACTCGTTCTTACCTTGACTATGTCAATGGCCGTTGATGAGAAGTCACAGCAGTAGACAAATAGATTAGGATCGCTGGAAAACAGGACAGCAAAAAAAAAAAAAAAGGAAAAAGGAAAACAAGATTAGCCATGATTTCTGACTCCAGAAATTACAACACTTTATGATAGGTGACACAGAAGCAATACAAATCAATGGCACCACCACAATAGACTATGCGGATGAAATTTCATTCCAATATGCAATGTACAACCAGATGTATCTCATTATATGCCATAACATAAGTGCTGCATACAATATACACACGAAATGCATCCGTACACAATGTACTTGGTATTGCTACGCATATATTCGGCAACAGAAAACAGAGAAAATGAAAAAGCACTCAACATCATAAGTACCTATTTACAAATACTATACATAAAGGCGTAGTTGTGACTGCTTACTTATTGCTGCGCAGCAGAGGGAAGACTGTGTTGCCAACTCCACAACCGACCTGTTCCAAGTTCAGTGCATGCATGGTCGCAAATGCAAACACACCACACAAATGCAAACCCACCACACAAATGCAAACCCACCACACAAATGCAGGCAGTATAGCAGCAGAGCTAGTATTACATGTAAGAAGAAACAGCAACAAACCCACCGACTCTGCAAGGCAGTTTAAAATAATCTGTGCACCTGGACAACAACGATGAACACAGCACTACAAATGTACAGAAGCGAGTGCCCCACAATCAACACCCCCGACAAGCACAAACCTCAAGAACTCTATGTTGTCTTGCACCTGGCGCTACTTCTTGTCTTCTATCACCAGAAGCAGTAGCAGTAGATGTAGTACTAGCAGTAGTGGCAGTAGCATCATTAGCAGCAGCAGCAGCAGCAGCAGCATCATCGGCATCATTAGCAGTAGCAGTGCCGAGAGAGGCCGGGGAGTCCAACGTACTGGCATCACAGGAAGCCTCACCAACAGTACAGGTAGCAGCCTGTTCATTGCCATGCCTGCTTTCCTGAGCAGGCACTACGGGCATATCGCCACCAATCAGCTCAGGGAACTCCTTGAACAGCCACTGGCGATCCTTGAAGAATCTACACAAGCAAAATTAATATTCCAGCAAACAACTCAGAGAAGATTTCATCTCCATCTTATTCATCTCTAGTCATGAACATGTATGATGACCATCCTTGAATACGAGAATGGTGAACATAATTGTAGTTCTAGCCTAGTGATCTAGGTGGCTCCATTCCTTTTCTTACTTTTCAAGGCTGAAAACACTCAATTCCACTTTGCATCTCTCAGTTTCCTGAAATTTCATACGATCTGGATTGTAGAAAATAGCCTGGCATTATCCTAGTCAGCCCTCCTTTCAGGAAAACCAAACTGCTCCGCTGAAAGTCCTGCGGTAAATTCCCTTATCTTGTGAGCTAGCACGAACACGTCGGTGCTTTGACAAGAATTCCGTCAGTGCAGCTATGGACACTATGCTGTTGTCGAGCCATCACGTGTCTGTGTGAACTCGCTTGTAGTTATTAATGCTAGTGTAGTTCCACCGGTTAGGCTTTCTATTCTCTTTTCCATCGTCAAATACAGTACCCCCATTGCAGAGAATAACTTCACCTTGAAAAATTCAAGTTTGAGGCATGGTGCTCTTGTTCGTGCTATGTCTCAGCGTTTGTATTCTCACAAAACACATCTACAGCTGCCCATACAGGTAACCATTGCGTCTCAACAAATGCGACCAATGCAAAACAAATTAAATTTTTTTAGGGCGTCTGGGAAATGGACGTCTGTCCAAAATTGGGGCACACCGCTCTCCTGCAAAATCCGTACACACGGACAGATTCTGTGAGCACCCAAGAGCACATGAAGAGCTGAGATGCAAACCCCGCCAGATTTTGTAATGGTTCTAGTCAGATTTTGGATTAGAAATTTTTCCTGCTGGTGCCCCTAGACCTTTTGATTTAATACACTGAGCTGAAAATCTGATTTTCTCAAATTTGGCGCTCAGAGGGTTTTGCATCTCAGCTCTTCACATGTACATGACTGTTTTCACAATGGTGACATAATCGCATTTCCTAGCCTAGAAGCGTGACCAACACGATAGCCGATTGGTTTGTAGGTTTGCCTGCGAATCGTGAGGTTCCGAGTTCAAACATGCGCTGCTAACAGGGAGTGTGCGTAGTGCTCTCTCAATCGCGGTGATGCGAGCGAGTACCACTTTACATGCAATGAGCTGTGCCGACACCCACGGTGAACTGGGTACTCACTTGCTCGGCGTGAGGGTAACAAGGATGTGGTCTATCAATGACCTTATGGGGTTATAGGGCCTTTACACGCCCGCTTGTTGAGAGACTTACCCCCTCTCCCCTGACTCACTTGTGAGGTCTGCATTCAACACTGAGGATATATGGGTGAAGTGGTGGCCCGCCGATGCGAATGTATTTGCTTGATGTGTTCCTAAACAAGTCAGGTGATGCGGCCGCGAATCCGGCTAACTTTACTTTAATGAGAGGAAAGGACCAATGGCCAAAGCAAGAAGAAAGCAAATATTGTACCTGTTTTGGTGGATGCCGTAAAACTTGTCCCACATTTTATCAGCATCTTCTTCATACTCACCTGGCAATCAGAAACAAGACACATATGCACACACGAAAGCAATAGCACTTCTTGACGCAATGCAGCATAACCTATATTCTTGAGAATTCACTCCGCTCTCGTAATGGGAGAACACTCTCATGCGAGGCAGCGAGAAATTCTACTTCTCATTGCTACCAGGCTCGGCTGCCTTTCTCCGTGCTGTGCCGGAGTCCGCAAAGGACAAAGGAGTACACGTCAAGTAGCACCGTTTTGTATGCATGGTGATGGCAGACGTGTCATCCACATACATTTCGAAGGCAAAGCAAATATTAATATCGCAGGCTCCTTGGAGCAAAAGGAATGCGACTTTTCCTTTGCCACAGCACAATGTAGCACAAAAGTGCTGCACAATACATAATGTGCAATGTAATGAGGGCTTGAGAAAGAAGACTCTAAATTACTTTGAAGTACACACGTGACGACACAACTACTGCCATTGAATAATCATTACGTTTTTTGTCGTCATCCAGCGGGGCTTGCGAGTTCTTGGCCACTTTAGCTGCTGCTTCGCGCTGCAAGTCCTCTGACCATTCCACATCGTCCCTACAGGCAGCAGATTGATTGGTCAAACATTAGTGTGAGAAATCGTATACAGTAGATACTGCATACAGTAGTACTAGATACTGAACACGTCAATTATGTTCTTCAATGGTACTTTAGCTACTTAATACATATGGTACTTAGGTTGTGATTGCAGATATGCTATCTACAGTCTAAGCGCTTATGACAAATTGGATTACAGACTTGCGTGCTAATCATGAGGTCCCGAGTTCAAGACCGGCGCTGGTAGCAGGGGGGGGGGGTGTTTAGCGCTCTCTCAATCGTGGTGATGCGGGCGAGTACCACTTTACATGCAATGAACTGTGCCGACACACACGCTGAACGGCACTCATGTGCTCGGAGTAGGGTAAACAAGGATGTGGTCTGTGTGGTTACTGTGAGGTCTCAATCGACACTAGGATGTGTGGGCGTACAGTACTGTCGGGCGCCGAAGAACAAACAGGCTAGAATTTCACTAAGCACAGCACACCAATGCTTTTGAAAAAGGCATACACGGTGACTCAACTGTGCATAGACTGTAGTACATGAAAATAAGAACGGTCTAAGCTACGAGGCCGACGGTACTGTAGTGGTGGCCCGCCGATGCGAACGTGTTTTCTTGATGGGTTCTTCAACACGTGCGGTGATGCGGACACTAACCCCACCTTACTTTCATGAGGCTATGTGGTCTTATGACATCACTCAAGTCGCCAGTACCGGAAGAAGGGATCTAGTGTACATGATGGAGCTACCGGTATAGTAATGCGCGTTGCTTGCAGTTGGAGCCAACCAGTTAGAACAGTGGCACAATTCTCTCAAACTGATTGAACAATGTACTGTACCACCAATGACAATGTTCATTTAAACACTTCAAATGGTTAGTTTGCACGCCACGAAGCACTTACCATGCATTATGCTCGAAGACGTCTGAGGGATTCTCAAGATACCTAGATCCGTACATTTTGTCTTGTTGGCTCATTTTAGTAGCTGGAGGATGTCCCTGATCAGCAGCAATATACAGTACTGTACTAATAAATAATTTTCACAAGATGGGTACAATTATTTTTTACTGTTTCAATAGTGAGAAGACTCGACCCAAGCCACAATATTATTGTCTTCCCAAAAAAGGGGACGGCAAAAGGCAGTGAAAGACAATATTGGACATAGACAGTGTACATGTAATAGCTTTTGCAAAACGTACCAGTAGTCACTGGTAGTAGGCAGTAGATCTGGTAGATGTCACAGTATCAAAATGTAATTCGACCACACACAAAATTATCGTCCCAATCTCGATCTCCCCGCCGCCCGAAAATTGAGGGACTTCCCCTTGCAAATTCGCAAAAATTAATGATTGTTGCTATAGAGATTATGATATTATGAGGCTTCACACCAGGGATCCCGGGAGTCGTAAAATACCGGTATTTTTTTCTGAGCTCACCGGTATTTTTACGACTCCCTGCTTCAAAGAATCAAACCGCTTGCAACCGCTTGCTAAGTTGCTAGTCGACCGCGCGCCGCGCCCGGTAGCGCGCGACCGCATGCATCCAGCATTTTTTGGCGAATTGTTTTTTTCCGAAGTGTTTTTTTGCTGCTCTTCCTCGCATCTCTTTTTCTTCTTTCGATTTCTGCAATTCTTTGGAAGTTAGCTCTACTTCAGTGGAAGATTAGAAGAAGCGAGCGTGATTCCTCGCCTGCACAATGAGTGCAGGAGGGTATTATTATGGACAGCAGCAGCAGCAAAATCGGCCTGGTGGGGTGATGCAGCAGAGCTCAGGTGGTGGAGCTGGCTATGCGGCTCCTGGCTCAGGTATGTCAACCTCCTATCCTCAACCCCAGCCACAGCAACCTCAGCCGCAGCAACAACAACAACAGCAGCAGTACAATGCGTATGACAGTTCTTACGGCAGAGGAGCACAGCAACCCCCACAACAACAGCAGCAGCAGCCTCAGCAATACCAACAGCAAGCCTCTGGCCAGGCTAGTGGCTATTCTCAAGGTTATAGCCAGCAGCAAGCACAGCAGCGTGCACCTCCACCACCACCACAGCAGCCTTATGTTGGCTCTTCTGGTCAGAGTTACTACGGCAGGCAAGGGGGAAACGAGGCAGCGTATGACACTTCGGGCCAGCAGAAAGCCCAGCAGTCCCAGCAGACCCAGCAAGGGGGCCAGAGCTATTATGCTGGTAAAAACCATGGTGGTGAGTATGGAAGTCCCTCGACCTCCCACCCTAGTTATGGTGGTGGTGGTGGTGGTGGTGGTGGTGGTGGTGGTGGCGGTGGTGGTGGTGGTGGAAATGCATCGCATGGTGCCGGTACGTATGGTCATCATTATTCCTCTGCCAACAATAATTATGGTCCTAATAGTACGGCTTATCCAGCAAGTGGTGCAATTACGTCTTCTACGTACTCAGCATCCTCATCACAAGCCAGTTACCGACGAGAAACTGATTACCAGGCTTCTCAGCAAACACAGCAACAGCAACCGCAGCAGCAGCAGCAGCAACAACAACAACAACAACAACAACCACAGCAACAACAACAGCAGTCAGCTCAAGCTCCGACTGCCGCATCAGCTCAAGCATCCACTGCAGCTAGCGCCGCTGCTGCCGCTGTTGTGGCAGCAGCTGCAGCTGCTGCTGCCGCCAGTCAATCTGGCTCTTTCCAAGCTTATGATTCAAGCAAGTACATTGGATTCGATTCGAATGCATACATGTCACAGAATCCCGACTACTACAAGGGCCCAGGTACTCAGCCACATGCAAGATCATCTTGGAAAAGCCGCAGTAGTCGTGGCGGTGGTGGTCGTGGAGGTGGGTTTGCTGGAGGTCGTCATGAGGCAGACTATGGAGATGCAGCTGGACCTTATGGTGGTGGTGGTGGTGGCGGTGGCCATGGTGGGTACGGTGGACATGGTAGCCATAGTGGCCATGGTGCTGGTGCATCTGGCCGTGGAGCTGGTGGATATGGTAGCAGACCGTATCCTCCAAAGAAACCACCAGGACCACCAACTCCTCAGATCTACTGTGAGATCTGCAAGATCAGTTGTGTTGGACAACAGGTAAGCAATGTACCATCACTATGTATCTGTGTACAAATGTGTGTGTTCAATAGTGTGCGACATGATCCATTGACTTACAACAGCAGACCTCGATGCCCTGAACAATGCTCGCATGTAGGCAATGGGTAGTGTCACAGAAATCACAATATTTTTTTATCAGGGATATGATCGTGGGGGGGCCTCCATGAGCACTGTGGGGTGCTTTACCGGGACATCGGGTGTATCTGCACTATAGTGACATGACATTGCGATATTTGTGGTATGTGCCTAGTATGATGGAGTCTTTTGCAGAAAGTAATGTGGCACTATAAATTATGCTGGTATCAATGGCGGTAGTTGTTGCCAGTGCTGCTACAGGTGTGGGGTTGGGCTCTTGATGAAGCACGTCTAATTGACATGACTCATTGTCTGCACTGAGTAGCATTGTAGCTAGGTCACTGGCACAATGGACACTATTCGTGTACATAACTTGTGTTATGGAGTGTGCTGTTTCCTAGCCGTCACTGGATAATACACCATGGCCAGCCATGGAGTCGTGTAAGACTCGTCTTTTGCACAGTAAAACGGTGAAGCAATGGTTACTGGGCATGGTGTTGCTACTCCGAGTTGTTTCATGCACATTGTGCAGTCATCAGGCGACATGAATGTCCACTGTTTTGTGGTGCACTGCACTCCACCCCCTTTGCATTCGAGCACTTTGAGCACTGTCACAGAGCGCTATTTTCTTCTCACCATATTTTGGATTTTCACCTGCCTCTGGTGTTCTTGCAGGCCTATCAGAACCATCTTGATGGCACTAAGCACAAGAAACGTGTTCTGGCACAGTCGGAAGAGAAGGAGGGTAGTGGTGATCGTGTTGTTGGAAAGGGCTGCTACCTTTGCCAACTGTGTGATATAGTCTGTACAGGAGAGCAGGCTTTTAGTGCCCATATTCGAGGTGCTAAGCATTTGAAGGTGATTTTCTATCATTTATCGCATGCAGCATCATTTTTCTCGTGTATTTAGTGCTTTCTTGTAGATTAATGGAGTTGTTGTGGTGAATGCTGCATACCAACAGTAGTAGAAGTTACAGCATGATTTTCAACTTCAACAAGTCATCACTGCTGGCTGCCTCCTTTCACTTGATTTCCAACTGTATGTCTCCTCTGTGATGATGGAGGGGCGCATCCAAGATGTCTTGACTGGGTGCTTTCAACATGCTCTGGAGTCGCATATGTACTTCTGTGCTTAGCTCAACCAGTTGTTGGGGTTGGCGTTTAATATTCCTGCTGCTGCTACATGCTTTGCTTCTGGCGTGTGTTCTCTAACAGACGCTGAAGCTTCATCAGTCTCTGGGGAAAGAAATTCCCAAGATTGAAATGCCACGTTCAGCTACGAAGGAGGACAAGATTTTGGCCGAGAAAAATGTCTCGCTGCCGAAGGTGAACTTTGTTTCAGGTGCTAAAACAAACCTGAGCATAGCTGAAGAGGATGGCAACAACAACAACAACAATAGTGAAGCAGGAAGCAGCTCATCACCTGCAGCTGCAGCTTCCGTCTCATCAGGAGAAGGTACCAGCGGTAAGTTCTTGTGGGCTTTCCTGTAACTGTAGAGGAAGTACTTTTGGCCATAAATACAGATTGATGTGGCCCTTGGAATTACGTTACGCTGGAGTTTCACTGAACTAGACTACGCTAGAATATCTCACTAGCTGATGGTACCTGTATTATGGAGTGTCCTTGCTTCAGAAAAGGTGAAATAACCCTTGTAGGTCAAGTTACGACATAGCAAGACCCTTTGTCAGCATGACTGTCAAGCGGATGGTCTGCATAGGGGCTAGTAGTTCTGCTGTACAGCCTTCCACACTACCAGTGCATGTTGTAGTGCAGGACATGAACATACTAGTGGTTGATCGCCAGAAGACCCTTCTGCAAATTAAAAAATATATACTCAGAAACCAATGTTACATTCAGTTTGTTATAGGGATTAAGTCCCTATGCTTTTTTTCATATTGAAGTATGCACGTGTTCTTGAAATAGTTTTTTAAGTACTTCGCAGTTCTTGTGTCCATCGTGTTGAACCGCACTTACAGCACACGGTGTTGTATTGATTAACCCTTTAACCGTCAGACCATACATTTGTGGGTCGAATTCGACCCATCATTTGAAATACTCGCACTGGAATGATTTTTTACCCACGACAGAAAATTTACTATCGATTCGGTTGCGAATTTTCCAGGCTTTCTGTTGCAGAAATCCGCATTGAGCTACGATGTAGTCGAGCAGAGTTATCAAGCGCTGAGTACTGCACGCTTGTCACTTCCGCTGCGCTGGGCGCGCGGCTGACGTCGTCACGGGATTTCCCCGTTTCTTCACGCGCTCTGTGACTGTTGCTCGCGACCAACGTATTCCTCACGAAATGCTCGATCTCTCAAATAAAATTTGAACACTCTACGATGAAGGAGACGGCCATGGCGGAGTTTTGAAGTTGTCATTTGCATGCCTGGCGTTGAGACGATGTCGCTGCGTTCCAGCGCTGGTTGTGTGACTGCTGAGGCAAAGAATGTGGTATCATCGTGCTGGTCTCGTCCAGAGCTTTCCAACGAGCCCAAGATTATAAAAATCGAGTGAGTACAACTAAAGTTATGACCTGGCAAAGTTGAAATTTCGTTCGGCGTTTCAATGGGTGAAATTTATATGACGGTTAAAGGGTTAAGCAGCTTCAGGGTCTGAACCGGCCACAGCATAATAAAAAGAGATAATTATTATCTCTTTTTTATTAGAACAAACGGCGAGGAGACAACAATAATTTGATAACCGCAATCAGTAATACAAGCTGGATCGACATTTGTGTACACTTTATTCATGTAATATGACACTACGGTAATGAAAACGTGCTTTCAGCGTTAGATTCAGAATATCTATTATAGTGAAGTTTAGTCCGTTCCAAGGTTAATCCCAGGGACTTCTTTCATGCTGACCAGACTTGTCGCTGGACTAGAAACTGAACGGATAAGGTCTGATGGCAATAAAGATGAAGCCAGCGTTCTATTTCGTCGTTTCTAGAAAGTCTGACAAACAGATGACAGTGTTGTGGCTGTTGCAGTTCAGGCACAAGAAAGGACACCATTGTCGTTGGTCGGATTTCACTGCTGAGCACAGTTACTAGTACTTCTGTAGTAGCAGACCGTTATGATGTGTTCCTGTACTTTTCTCTTCTTCTCTTTGGTGTGTATGTGCTGGCCTGTTGTGGATGGAGACTGGATGTGTTTGTATTTGTAACCAATAATATTATCATAGTTCGTAGCTTTCTCTGGAGATTCACCCCTGAAACCCCGCATGTGCTGCAGCTGCTGCATACTCATGCTGTTGAGAGAACCCTATACGGAGTCTTGACTGGCGAAGGATCGAGGAATATTCTCATTGAGTCATACTGATTGTCCATGAAATAATAATTATGTGAATGATTCACCCAATAAACAATGACACTTGACGTCATGACAGCAGTTGTCGAAATATTGCACATCGGGAAGTTTTAGTGGGTGACGTCATTACCAGGCTTTCTTTTCGTGAAAAAATTGTCTCCGATTTTTTTATCGATGTCGGTATCGCGATACTCAGTAATTTCTCCAGACAGTTTTTGTCTTTGATTCCGACAGCTCAATAATATTTCTTATTTCTTAGAAGAAGACGACTATTTATTGTTTACTTGCAGCTTCTGACACTCGTCCGCAAGCGAAGGAACCCGCAGAGGAAGTGGAGCCCGTCGGTAAGTAGCGTCATTTGCTTCTTGAGAAGACCTGAAAATATGTCCTTCGATTATCATTTTATTGAAAGTGTGTTTCTCTATTTCGTACTATCGTTTTAGTTGTGTTTCTATTTATTTTCTAATTGATATAGGTGAAGAGCTTATCGAAGTTATCCCGCCAGGTGCCAAGCATCCACGCGGAGGATTTTACTGCAACCTGTGCAAATGTCCGTTCACGGATAGCACTGCGAGAGACCTTCACCTCCGTGGGCGTCGTCATCGTCTCAATTACAAGGTAAACTTGTGTAACTCGCCTTTGTTACTTCTGTAAACATGTCGCCTTGTTTTCCAGGCGTTGGTTACTAGCTGTTACTGCGTACATGTTCGTAACAGTTCTTTGGGATTGTATAGTACTTGTCGTGTTTTTTTATAGTGTGCTCTTTCAATTGATTTGATGCAGTTTTTTTAAAAACTCAAATTCAAATACGTTGTGAACTTGCAGAGACAGTGACGGGACTGTGAGTGTGTTGTTGTCGCTGGTACTTTTGTAACTGTTGCTGTGCTTATTACTCTAATTTCAGAAATTTTCGGTGCTCAATATTTTCGGTATGAGGGCAACAGGCCAGGTTAGGTGAACAGAAATTTTCGGTACAGAGAATCAGTTCCCTATTGGATTATGTGTATTAGGGTTTGTTCGGTGTATTGAAATTTTAGGTATGAAACAGACGCACCGAAAGTACCGAACATAAAAGTACACCGAAAATTTGTGAAATTACAGTATTCGTTACCTTGGTTGTTACCAGATGCACACACATGAGATAGTATGCTTGTTAGTTGTGCCTTAGAGTTTCACGCACGAAGAGCGATTGTCAGCTAGCGTTGACAGTTGACACCCTTATTCCTGACGTTGCCTTTCGTTGTACTGTTATGTTGTTATAACTTGAACTAATTTGCAGAAAGAGCACGATCCAAGTCTCAAAGTTGCACCACAACCTTCTCGTGCTAAGCAGCTAAAGAAGAAGCACAACCAAGAAGAAGCCAATCGCCTCCGTCAAGAGGACCAGCAACGTCGAAGGAAAGAAGAAGAGGCGCAGCAGTATCGTAGTAACGAGTTCTACATGGACCGGTATGCATTTTTCTATCGCTGGTGCTGTTTTGTTGGTCTGAAGTTTAACCGTTTGTATTCACCTTGCTGCCAACTTATTTGTGTCCCTTGAGCTTTTTATGTTACGTATGGAATATCATCTTTGTGTCTGTGGACGTGCTCATTTCAGTTACGACGACAGTCGTGAGTGGCGTGGACGGCCCGATACTTACTTTGACCATGGAGAACACCAAGCTCACTTTGATCGTGGCCCATTCCAGGTACATGTTATTTTCATCATAGAAATATCAATGGCTGCAGTGAGGCCTCGTACAAATACTCGGATAGCTGAAAGGAGTTAGCCTCCCACACACATGCACGTTTGCTGTGCATTTGCTCCTACCTATTGTACACCGATTGGTGATGGACTGAATAAGCAAGGTCTGATTGTACTATTATCGCATCGTCAACATTGTGCTTGTACAGTACTCGTAGTCAATGGCTGTGCTTTGATGTTGTGAGGTGCAGAGATATCAGCACTTGAAGTCACTATGACAACTACACCATACCTCAATAGTTAGAGCATTGCTGCCTTGAGCAAAGGTCCCTGGTTCAAGCCCTGATGGCGCCAGTCTATTGTTTCTTCCGATTTTTCCCTTTTCAACTCACTCAACTACGGAATATTCTAAAAGGGTTATGTATTCATCTTCTTGTTACAGCACAGTCACGGTCTTGTTGTTGACTCTGCACTAAGAGATACTGTATGAATCATGCTTCTGTTAACCTCGTTTGGTTGTCAATGCTTGTGTTTGGTTCATGTTCACATGCCCACAGCAAGCAGCTCCACGAATTCCTCCAAGTTACAATGACAAGCTAGCAATCAGCAAGCATCAATCCATCTATCCTCAGGATACTGAGGTAAGTCGGTGATGGCACTGTGGAACGGCTTCATCAGAATGTGTGTCTGATGGCTGTCTTGAATGACTGTGGTATAGCTGTGCTGGTACTGTAAATGCACGACTTGATGCAAGTCGTTCCACTGGTATGATGGCTATTCCAAACCTATCTGGGCTTGCATTAAAAAAGACCATTGTGTCGGTGTCTGTGTGTTCAGTTGGGTGCTGTCCAAAGCAGTGTAAGCGACACTGAGGAAGGCTTGAAGGCCGTTGCTGAATCCTTCCCATCATCGACAACGTAAGTGGTTTGTACCAGCGCCACTATTTGCATACATGGATCACAAACGTTCCTGCCTTGGTCTGTGTGCGTGCTGCTGCTGCTGCTGCTAGATATTAGGCTGAGTTCGTTTTTAGCTACCTGGTAGAGTAGAGTCATTCTACCGATAGAGGTAGAAGGTAGAGGTAAGTGCACGAACGCTGTCCTACCGGATTTAGTAGTTGTTCACGATTTGTACCTGAAATGTTTCTTTTTCTGATTTTTTTTTTTTTTTTTAGTATTGGCATTCTATTTTCAAAAACTTTTGTTGTACCGCTCGTCCACTAGTATGAATGCATTATGCATGCCTTTGAGTCAGTATTTTATTTAGGGCTGAAACGATTATACCGAATACTCGATGATCGATCGATAATGAACAAAAGAACGATTAATCGTTTGGCAAACGATTACCGATTATTTTTTGCGCGTTCTCAACATTTTTCAAGATTTTGTTGTAAAAAATCAAGAAAATTGAAGGCACTTTTCGTGCATCCGATACTCGCGCGCGGAGCTCTTCGCGGGACCAGGGAGCACTGCATGTACATGTGTACGGTTGCCCTGCACTCGTCGTAGTCCTCAACGCGGTGCCAGGGAGCCCTGCACGTAGACCTATGTGCAGTAGGGTGGCCTTGTGCTGGCAGCAGCTCTACCCGGTAGATCTACCAGTGCTAGGGAGCCCTCGAGGGCCTCCGCGTTGTACCCGTACACTGCATGCATGCTTGCGACAAATTTTATCGAGTGCAGTGGTTTCGTAGTTTCATCTTGGAAAGACTTCGGAAAGACTTCGGAATGGCGTCCAGAACGAAGCGTTCTCCGATTTGGGAGTTCTTCAACGATCCAGTAGATAAAAAAGTTGAGTGTAAGCAATGCGAGAAGAAGCTTGTCTACACTGGTGGAACGACAGCCATGCGCGAGCATATGAAGCGCGCTCACCCGCTCCTTTTCGGTAGATGTGACGGTGAGAAGTCGTCGGCAAAGCAGTCATCGATGCTGCAGCACGTTGCTGTGAAGCCCGCGGCAAAGCAAATGTCTGCGTCGACTGCCAAAGAAATCACCGGCAGTCTGACTGACTGGCTTGTTCGTGATCTACGGCCGTTGTCGATCGTCGACGATGTCGGGTTCCGTGACCTGATGGGACGGGTATCGCCCGGTTACGTGATTCCGTCGAGGACTCACGTCTCCAAGCTGATCGGGCAGCGCCACACCACTGGTCTCTCTGCCCTTACGAGTCGATTGAAGTCCGTCTCTGGCTGCTGTCTAACGACGGACGCCTGGACATCGAAGGCTACGCAGTCGTACAACACTGTAACTGTGCACTTCGTGACCGAAACTTGGGAATTGGAGAGCGCTGTTGTCGAGACTGCTCTCTTTCCAGGCTCCCACACCGGCGTGAGGATCGCGGAAAAGGTATCGGATGCAACGAAGAGAGTGGGACTCAAGCCTGCTCAGGTAATTGCAGTGGTGCACGACGAAGCGAGAAATGCGGAGCTTGCTGGTCGACACCTACTCCAAGATCATGGCTGGGAGTCAGTGACCTGTTCTGCCCATCTCCTTCAAACGTGCGTGCGACATGTGCTTGAAGATTCAGCTCCTGCACAGAAATTGTTGAGTGCTGCCAGGAAGTTGGTTGGGCACTTTCGCCATAGCAGTCAAGCAACAGAGGCTTTGCTTGCAAAGCAGGTCCAGATGGGGAGCACATCACCTGTAAAACTGACCCAGGATGTGCCTACGCGTTGGAACTCTGCACATGACATGCTGAAACGTCTGGTTGAGCTACGACTGCCCGTCATGGCTGTACTGACTGCTCCAGGTAAGCAGCATTGTGTCATGGTATGATTTGTATGCCTAGTTGCTATACCTTTGCTATTACTGTGACGGGTTTGGTGGGATTGAGCTGTTGCATCGTGAGTCGTGACTTGTTCTTTGCGCTTGAAATAGAATTGTTTCGTTCTATCTGGTTTGCCAGGTTAAAGTCCTGTTTTTGTACTTTGTTGACTGTCACAGGCCAAAATCGGAACTTGCTCTTGAAGGATACCCAGTGGACACTAGCCGAGCAGCTGACAGCAGCCCTGGAACCACTGAAAGCAACTACAACAGTATTCGGCGGCCAGAAGTATGTCACCTCTTCTCTCGTGCTGCCTGTTGTGGCCAGTCTTATCGAGAGGTACTCTGAGCCTGTGGAGGACACCTGTGTTCGTGCTGTGGAGAACATTCGTGCTGCACTTGTGTCAGAGTTGCAGGTTAAATTCCGTCTGTCAGACGTGACATCGGCATCCCCCCTCGTGCTCGCTGCAGCTTTGGATCCCAGGTTCCGTGGCCTAAAGTTCACGTCCCATGTCCTGTGTGAGCCGGATGCTATCAAGGCTGCACTAGCTGAGGAGATGAAGAAGCACACCGCTCAACCACCTTCTGTTGTCGCGCAGGAACCGCAAGCCAAGCGCAAGCCCGAGGACACAGGCCTTCAAGCTCTGCTGCATGGAGCCGTGTACGATGCCACAGCTGTGGAGAATGAATCGCCTGCCCAGGAAGTAGCACGGTACTGCAGTGAGAGGATGGAGGGCATTGAGATCAAACCTCTGGATTGGTGGAAGTGCAATTCCACCAGGTTTCCTGGTCTTGCTGTCCTGGCTCAGAGGTATCTCTCTATCACAGCTACATCAGTACCGGCTGAGCGTGTGTTCTCTGCTTGTGGCGTTCTTGTCAACAAACTTCGCTCGTCCCTGGCACCATCATCCATTGACGCTATGATCTTCTTGGCGAAAAACCAAATCACAGTTGCACCAGAGCAAGCCGAGGAGGAGGAAATGCCAGCGCTGCCTAACCTGGCTGCCGTGGAGTGCCAGCTTGTTGTCAGTGGCTCAGATTCAGAGCTATCTGGGACCAGCACTGACTCTGATTCTGATGCCTCTGAGTGACACGTATAATTATGAACACTGAATAGTACACTATATGAGTATACTAGATTTGCTTGAAGTTGTAGTCACTTACCGCCAGTCTCTCAGAATTCTCTTTACGTCTTCCATTCGTCCCTTCGCCCCATTATACCGTCACAGCTGCTGCCTGCACCGCGCATTTCAAACTTGATCCTCTTGACATATAGCAGCCACCATATCCGGTCGTTTGAAAAAGTGCTTGAAAAATGTGAAAAATCGGCGTGTTGGATAATATTATATTGCAGCTCGTTAAAGGTTATAATCGTTAGATCGATCGTTAAGCAAACGAGTAATCGGTATGCAAAATTTTGCGATCGTTTCAGCCCTAATTTTATTACTTCGACCATGCGATCACCACGGCAAGTAACGTTAGTTAGCTATGCGATATGAAAGTACTGATGAAAATCATTAGTCTTCAACACTCTGTACAAGACGTTGGCGACTTTTGTTCTATGTTTACAGATAATTTCTTCCGAATTGGTCGAGAACTCACAAATCTGGCGCTTTTGAACATTGACGAAATACTCGAAATAATCGGATACTCGATCGAATATTGTGAATAAGTGATCGATTGGTCAAAATAGATACTCGTTTCACCCCTATTTGAATCTATTGTGTTGTCCATCTCTCCTTTTCATGGTGTGCAGACTCCGCTGCAATCCAATTGATTGGCCAAGCCAATCACCGATACTCCATTGAACTGGTCTCTGTACTGCATTCGAAATCAAAACAAAAAAGAAAATTCAACTAAAATATCGGCCCTGGCTCCAGGATGATTAGAAACTCTCTATGGTTACTGATCTTATGTCTGTGTGTTGTTTTGGCTGTGATCTTGCTTCCTTACAATGGTGTAGGGAGAGTAGCAGCTCGCCCACTGCTGATGATGCGTCAAAGACAGAGGAGCCTATGCAACAGGAACAACCCCAGCAGTCACAGCCAAGTGAGCATCCTGTGTGTGTGTGTGTGTGTGTGTGTGTGTGTGTGTGTGTGTGTGTGTGTGTGTGTGTGTGTGTGTGTGTGTGTGTGTGTGTGTGTGTGTGTGTGTGTGTGTGTGTGTGTGTGTGTGTGTGTGTGTGTGTGTGTGTGTGTGTGTGTGTGTGTGTGTGTGTGTGTGTGTGTGTGTGTGTGTGTGTGTGTGTGTGTGTGTGTGTGTGTGTGTGTGTGTGTGTGTGTGTGTGTGTGTGTGTGTGTGTGTGTGTGTGTGTGTGTGTGTGTGTGTGTGTGTGTGTGTGTGTGTGTGTGTGTGTGTGTGTGTGTGTGTGTGTGTGTGTGTGTGTGTGTGTGGTCAATTCATCAACCTTGCAAGCTGTTGAATGGTGTAATCCCAGCACAAGTTGCTATGTCTAACATAGCTGTTCGCTATCATCGCTTCTGCGATGGGCATGTCTGAGGTGTGTGTGTAAGTGTGTGTGTGTGTGTGTGTGTGTGTGTGTGTGTGTGTGTGTGTGTGTGTGTGTGTGTGTGTGACTGCTATGTGTGATATGATAGGTTGTCATGTGATGGATGTTCACTGTAGACAACTCTTTGGCAGTTTATGGTGAAGGAGTACCACTTTCCCGATCTTTACGGAGTTACACGCTCAGCGTCTCGGTGCTGCAGTATTACCGTGTTCACTGGCTTATGAGAACTTGTTTGCTGCACAATCACAATGTCCTGCACTTGGTGTGTTGAGCTCAGACCGTGTCTCCTTCTCTTCCTGTGTGTGCTTACAGAACTATTGTTTAGAGGAGTCATCCGTGTGGGCATACTTGCCAAAGGTCTTCTGCTGACCGGTAATAGGGACGTAGAACTTGTCATGCTGTGCAATGGTAAGTGGTCCAGAGGAGTTGTTTGTTTGTATGAGCATGCACCTATTTCCGTTTCTGTAAATCAACAAATATTTTGCACATGTTGATGAGTTCTAGGGTACACTCACCTGAGACGAGATACTGCTTATCGTTGGCAACTAGGAAACGGTTACTTTCTTTGCGTCATTTCATCGACCTCCATTGTAAACGTATGCTACTATTGCACTGTGCACAAAGTACGTTCTTGAATGATTGTTGATGTGTTGACTTGGTTATCGTTCGTTTCCCTTGCACTGTGTTCAGAAAAACCAACCGTCAGTTTGCTGGAACAAATTCACCAGAAGCTACCCGAGCAGCTAGCGGTGAGCGGTACTTTTGCCTTTTTGAGCAATCTGAGAACTCAATTATGTATCACACGCGCACGCACACACCTCACACACACACACTCACTCACTCACATCCGCTCTCTTCTTTCTTTGTGTGCCTGTCACATGAATGTAATGCGTGCACGTATCCACCGTTGCGATCCTATCCAATTAAGTTTTATGATGCCGGTATCTTGAGTAATCCTCTCTGTTGCTGCATGTTTAGCATCACTGTTGATGTGCCTGTGTTTGACCACGTTTTTTCCTCGTGTATTGTGTGTTATGTCTCTGTTGGCGTGGATGTAGAAAAGGAATTCTGAAGTGAAGTATGACGTTGGAATTTGTGTTGACAATGCTGTCATCACTGTACGCCGGCAAGAAGAGCCTTGTGTAAACGTGTCAATTCGCCTTACCTCACCAGAAATGCGCAGCATTTCAGATGATGAAGCAAAGGGTGAGTTGTGATTCATCGGTGGAGGGGCGTGCATTCTGCATTATAATTCAGGGACTCCATCACAGAATCAGCAAAATAATGTTTCTAAGAACTTACGCCCTTCAACACAGCAGTTTACACATAAGTCAGTCACAACACTCATCCTTCATTGTCTTTGCTGCGAAAAGCTGTTCTCCTTCACTAGATATTTTTGGGCACTCTGAATAATTGATTGTTCACTCTGAGGGTGGTTCATGCCCAAAATATAAGTTTTGTTGGAGGATGATAGAAAGTTTACCAGCAAAGAGACAACTGTGACATTCGTATGAGTGTTGAAACTGAGTAATGTGAAATTTAGTAGTCATATGGGATCAATTCATCTACAACTAAACTTACTTTATAGTCCGAGAGCATGAAACTTGAAGTAGCAGCAACCAAGCCTTGATTGTCCTTGTTGTTCTGTTCTGTAGTGTTTTGCACGTAAAGTGGTAGACATGGTGAAAACATCTGTACATCCTGCATTGTGTGACCCATGTAGTTCTTCTTTGCTACATCTGAGGTCGGAAATGTCATAAAATAGGGAGATGCAAATTCGGTAAGGTTTAACCGAATCAGGACAGGTATGCACCATGACAAAGTGCATGTTTTGGCACTATTTTTGATGAGTAGACTCTAGCTTATTAGCACAGTGGCTGTGCCTTCCATTTTCTCAGTGTGCCCAGTCGAAGGTCAGTCCACAACATCAATATCAATATTCCTGGCGGGCACTGTGAAAGTGTGTAGTTGGTGACATACACGTACGGTGGTAGCCAACTCTAGTTAGCGGCAGTTGGACAGTACAGAAAGTATGTCCATACGGGGAAGGGATTGTAGCGGTTATGACAAATGATGTTCTGCCTGTTGCTAGTGGCAGATGCAAAACTCTCTCTCTCGCTCTCTTTCTCTCTCTCTTTCTTTCTCTCTCTCTCTCTCTCTCTTTCTCTCCCTCTCTCTCTCAGTTGCATAATGCATTGGAGAATTACAGCACTGTATAACATGTCACTGATCGGATGTTACCAGTATGAATTCGCAGCATCCATTCATACACTGAACTTCATATGCCAGCACTGCACTCCGTCTGTATATATGTATCCTTGTCTCTCAGTAACACCTTGCATTCTTTTGTCTTTTGCTGTATGTGGTGTGTGCATGTGGTAATTGCGTACGCGCTGATGCGTGTTGCTGCACCAATATTGACTGGTACAGCGGACGCAGCAGCGGGTGTGCTCAACAGGGAGAAATGTGTTGAATCGCTGGCGGAGTTACGGCGAACTAAGTGGTTCCAGGTACACACGCACATACACTACGGACCACGCAGCCTGGTGTTTGCTCATTACTCTGTGTCCTGATTTGTCGTGCTACACACGTCAAGGCCACCCGACACCGTACAGTGTATTACTGTGTACACTTACACAGTTGGGTGCTGCCGTCGGTGGCGCTTGCTATACAGTCACTAAGCTGCATGTGTCGTGGTGCCAGGTTATGAAAGCCTTTGTTGGGTTGCATACTGCAGTATGGCAGTAGGTAGTTCTTTCATTAGGTTCTACTGCTGCTGCCTGTATGAAATTGAATAGCTCAGCAGCCAGAACAGTGTACACATTCTGTTCAGTGTTCTCGCTGGATAGGCGTGCTTATAAACAGACCTACAAGTTCTGTGTATGGGTGGGTGTGCACTGGGCTTGCCAACGTGTGCAGTGCATCCTTCCCGTCAATCAGACTTGGTGAAACTCTTGGCATGATTCTGTTGAGTTATGTTGGATTGTTGGGTTGTGTTCGGCTTGCGCTGCATTGCATAATAATTCGTATGTGATGCCTGTGTCGGAATTAAGGTTCACACCGTCCTGGCTAATTGTCCAGTTTTTGTTGTGCGGTCAATGTAGCCAACCTTTGCAGCCCTACTATGTGCCAATGTGTGTTCAGTGCACCATGTCACGGCTGTGGTGTGGTGCACATGCATGATTTTTTGCTACACATCACTTGCCATACGTTGCATTGCGCTGGGCCAGTCTGTTGGAATGCATGACTGCTTTGAACTAGCAGAGAGGCCTGCATATTTATATCCTCGTGTGCATGTGTGTGTGTGTGTGTGTGTGTGTGTGACACGTGGGGACAATGTGTTGCTATACAGTCACAAGCGCATCGGATGCCCTCTTGCACCGTAGCATTGCGCATCCTGCGTGATCTCTGCCAAAGACTCAGCCCGTGGGCCGCTCTGCCTGAATGGGTGAGTGACACATTTTTTTTGCATCTTTGTGTGTGTGTGTGTGCAGGAGCAGGACATGTGCTGCAATATTGGTGTAGTGATGAGTCTCTAAGCAGCGTCAGGACACCCTTTATCGAATAGCAAATTGATGATTCCCTCGCGTACTATTGTTGTGTTGCTTTCATGGAGTGCTGGTTTCTTGTTATTGATGTCACTGCAGGCTTTGGAACTTCTAGTACAGAAGAGTATCCTGACCCTTGATCCCAGCGAGAATAGTGCCGGCATGGCCGTTCAGCGAGTGCTGGAAATCCTCTCTGCTGGACTGCTCCTGCCAGGTATGGCAGCCAGGGCGCGCTTTTGTGTTCTGCTATGTGTGTGGGTGTTTGCTTGTCCTGGCTGTGTTCAAGTGTGTTGCTGCTCATTTGCCGTACCATGGAGCTACACGGTAGATTAAGTCCTCTCTGCGCACAAAGTGCTCAATGCCCGAAAGGGCAGAGCTTCCTTACAAGTAAGGTGGAACGGAAGTTTTATTGCAACTCGGAATTTCACGCTTGTCCAATCATCAGGCAATGGAGCTACCGATTCGGCCTACTATCATTAGCATGAAGCTAGATTGATACCGGTGCTTCGTTTTTGTGAACGTGTGGACGTGTTTGGTTATGATTGTTTCTGTGCAGGTGGACCGGGTCTAATGGACCCATGTGAGCGTGATGCTGCGGATGCCTGTTCATCGCTCACTGATCAGCAACGCGAAGACATCACTGCCAGTGCTCAGGTACTAAGCCACATGTAGTGTTTTGTTCTTGTGTTGCAGTTAGGGCTGAAAGGAATACTCGAATTATTCGAATATTCGAAATATGCAAGGCGGAAAAAGAATATTCTTCGTTAAAGTAGAATAGGAATATTTGTAAATGTACAGAAACTCGCCTTTTTGACATCGATCAAGCTTATTTGGTGCAAATTATAAGTAGGCTTGCCTCTTTCAATATGTTATAATCAGCAAAACAAATGATTTTTCAAATGTCTCTCTTGTAATTGGGGTGTATGCCAGTTAATGGTCTACTATGGTTACCATGGATAAAACTAGGCATCCATGGAAATTGTATGGTTTCGAATATTCGGAATATTCTTCGTTTCGCATGTTTTCGGAAAAAGAATATTTGTTCGCTTCATTGAGCATTCGTTTCAGCCCTAGTTGCAGTATGTGTAGTATGCCTCTTGCATAGTATTCCTACTCGTGATGAATTGTAGTCTGGGCATGTGAATTCACATTTTCTTGTATTGACTAGTATGAGTTGCGACACGGGTAGGTACGATGTATCAAGAACAGAAGAACGCAGCAACCGAAAACTTTCTATATTTACACCTGGTGTTTCTCAGAAACCCCTTATTTTAGTGACCTACACAAAACTCAGGGGCCCGGATCTGCACTGTTGATTACCTGTGTGTGTGTGTGTGTGTGTGTGTGTGTGTGTGTGTGTGTGTGCGCGCGCGCGCGCGCGCGTGCGTGTGTGTGTGTGCATGTGTGCGTGTGATAAGATACAGTTGAATACTGCTCGAACATTCTTGCCGTATTTCACTATAATGGTGTTCACCAAATCTGATGCATTTTAAGCATGCCCTCATGTTTGTTTCTGGTGTATGTGTGCAATCTGTTTCTGTGTTCTTCTACAGCATGCTTTGCGACTGGCAGTGTTCCGCCAGTTTTACCGAGTACTGGGTATGGATCCACCCGCGCCTCCAACACACGCCAAGAAAAGGCCTGCAGGGGAATCTGCCGATGCAGAGCCCGCCGAGTCGTCCGCATCACCAGCCGAACCCGAAGCGAAGAAAAGCAAAACTGAAGAAAGTAGGTACACGCGATTTGTTTGCTGCTTGGTATTTCACGCTGCCACTTTCAGGCAAGTGTCAAGTTCAGCAGGAAGTGTATGTGTTCCATGTACATAGAGTAACCAATTTCGTTTACTTTTCAGGAAGTTTGAAGAAGGGCTGAGGCTTCCTGCAGCTTCATCTGTGAAAAGAATTCGGGTGGACACACCCATTCCCATAGCGCTGCATATCACATCCGAACCAGTTCCGTTATTTTACAACGTTTCGGCACTTGGCCATCATCAGGTAATAACAATGAATACCGTGGAAGCCACACAAGAGCAGTATATACGCAGAGTGTAGCGCCAAAAAAGATGCGAATTATGTCACCTAGTATGACAGAGAGAGAGAAAAGGCGCAACTAGCACATCACGGAGGAGAAGCAGCAGAAGGTAGCGCGCATTGTGCTCTGTGAATGGCGTTGCGCAGAGTGTAGCGCCAAAAAATAAAATGATGCGAGTTATGTCACCTCTATACAGAGGGGGGGGGGGGGGGGGGAGAGAGAAGGTGCAACTGTGCACATCACGGAGAAGAAGAGCGCGCCGTTGTGCTCTACGAAGTGAGGGTACATGCCAAATAATTATGGTGTTAATTCTAGCACAGGATCTAGGAGGGGAGCACGGAGGCCCATGAGTCAATGCACTATGAGGTTAAAACTTCCATGCCAAACTGTTACCACCAGGGACGCGACGAGGCATCAGGAATAGAATGGTTTTGAGTGACCCGCCTCATATTATAATTATTCAGTGATATTGAAGTAGCAGCAGGGGAAGCTGAGAAAATTCACAACAAATCCCATCCGGTGCTTATGTTCACATGGGGCTTGGCATCACGAATCTCAATCGCCTCGCGCAGTTTGCGACGGGCTCGATCAGGCTCTCTTCCTATTACTTCAACTGCAGAGAATGCACTTTGCCCATAGTTAAGCTTACATCCAGGGTGAGTGGTGCGAAAATGTTGGCCCCATAGCTTGTCGAGTTCCTGGCGTCTTGCCTCACCATTATGTTCTTCCAGGCGAGTTTCCAGAAAGCGGCCAGTCTCACCAACATATTGTTCCGGACATTCTTTGCACTTCAGCTGATATACAACATTCTTCTGCATACATACATCCTGTCCCCCGGATATACACGAGATACATGGCCCCTTTGGGCGACCTCTCTTTTTCGGTTGTAGCGGATTTGCAGCCTTGACACATAGAGGAGGAACGAGGGCGGAGCGACACAATGTGCGCCTCAGGCTACCAGTGTGCTCATATACGACTCTAACCGGAATTTTATACTTTCTGATTGCTTTATTCACTGCTTGATGTACTTTATCTGACTTATATGGAAGCTTTAGAAATGCGCAGCATGGGTTGGCATGGCGACGACGCTTTGGCCTTATGGAGGCAATGCGTGCCTCTTCAATGATTTTCTCTGGGTAATTGTTCAATCTTAATTGCTCATGAACCATCTTTTCACAGATGAAGCTGCAGGAAGCCTCAGCCCTTCTTCAAACTTGGTTCTCCTCTTCCCGGAGCGAGGCAGCGTGGCGGTTTGTACAATGGTCTTGGAAGCTGCAGAGGAGCGAGTGTCAATTGTCTTTTCTTTTGCAGTGCCGGCGAGAGGGATTGATCCCCAGATTTATTTCGAATTGTGTGCGGAAGCCAGCATCAACGAGTCACAAGACCATCAGAGAACACAGGAGACATCAGTACTGCCGCCGTCTTCTCTGCGATGCCATCGAAGACAAATGCGCAGAGAAAGATTACCGCGGGAGGCGATACAAGCAGTCTAGAGAGCAACTGTGGACGTTTACACAGTCGGACTACCTATTGATCCGTTCTCTTCAACGTGCAGTGGTTACCGAAGAACGAATAAGTTCCAACGCCAGACTAAATCGGAAGATTTCTGGGCTTCGAGAGGCGGATCAACGTGTGGCGGGAACCAACAGCTCACCCCGCGGCCCAACTCCTGTTGCCGCCGTTGGTGTTGCGTCACCCGGTGGGCATACGACCAATGCTGAGCCAGTCAATGAGCGGGCGTTGGTGGTGGGCGACTGTGTGTCCGACCAGACAAGGCGTCTGCTGGAACATGGACCTAGCTTTGTCCCGTCGACGGGGAGGCTCACCAAGCAAGAACGAATAGATGTTGAGACATCGGTTGAGAGGATGGCATTCACCCTCCGGTGGCAACAGCCCCAGCCTCAGGGTGTGGACCTCAAAGAGGAGGACCCACCGCCAGAGATCAGACAGGACAAGAAATTGTGGAAGCTGATGAAGCGTGGCTTTAAGCAGCCCCCACAGATGGACGACAAAGACGAAAGGAACATGGCCAACTTCCGCGACGAGGTGTTACGAGCTTACGACAGACACACACCCTCTAAGCCCAATCTTACGCAGGAGGAGCGGGTGGAGCTGAAGCGACTTCGCACAGACCAAGAAACCATCATCAAACCATCGGATAAAAGTAAAAAAACTCGTTGCTATGAGACAGGAGCTGTATTTGCAGAAAGCAGAAGACATATTATCGAACATGACCATGTATGAGAAAGTAGATTTGACCATAGAGTCCTACGAGACCAAGACACGAGAAGTAATACTGTCAGAGTGCAAGAACGTGGATTCAAAACTCCTAAAGTCAATCCTACCAAGCAGTACGAAGTTCCCCGAGTGGTACGGTCTTCCAAAGGACCATAAGCAGAACTTACCATTGCGACCCGTGGTAGCAGCGTGCGACAGCCCAACGACTGGAGTATCTATTGTATTGGAGCGCATCCTACAGCAGCTCATTCAATTTGTCCCGGCCCACCTGGCTAACACGACGGAAGCAATAACCCACATCTGTGACGCATGTCCGGGATTGAACGCCCCCGATGGCACCATTGTTATGTCCATGGATGTAGTCGGGTTATATCCGAGCATACCTATTCGGGAGGGCGTTCAGGCAGTGGTGGATTTGCTGCAGCAGTATTCCCAGCGGATCGACATGTTTGGGCTGAGTGTGAGCGGGGTACGGAATCTGCTGCTGTTTGTTCTCAGCCACAACTATTTCAGATTCGGCCATCAGATCTATCACCAAGTGGACGGGGTTGCAATGGGTAACAATCTTGCACCCCCATTTGCGATTCTATTCATGCATACGGTTGAGGCCAGGCTTCTGCAGGATTCTCCGTTAGTACCGCTCCTCTACAAACGCTACATCGACGATATCCTGCTGCTATGGACCCACGGCAGAGAGAGCTTGATGCGGTTTGTGCAGCATTTCAACTCTGCACACCCAAGTATCAACTTCACATATGAGCTCAGCGAGGTGAGTGGCTCCATAAATTATATGGATATCACAATTATGATCCAGGAAGGCAAGCTGGCATACAAGCTGTACCAGAAGGCATGTGCTAGTGGTCTACTCATTGATTATACTTCGGCAGTTCCCCACCATATCAAATTGGCAGTTGCTTCGTCACAATTCCTAAGAGCTCAGAGGCTCTCATCGAATACCAGAATGCGTGCAGAAAGTGAAGCGATGGTTCATGAGCAATTAAGATTGAACAATTACCCAGAGAAAATCATTGAAGAGGCACGCATTGCCTCCATAAGGCCAAAGCGTCGTCGCCATGCCAACCCATGCTGCGCATTTCTAAAGCTTCCATATAAGTCAGATAAAGTACATCAAGCAGTGAATAAAGCAATCAGAAAGTATAAAATTCCGGTTAGAGTCGTATATGAGCACACTGGTAGCCTGAGGCGCACATTGTGTCGCTCCGCCCTCGTTCCTCCTCTATGTGTCAAGGCTGCAAATCCGCTACAACCGAAAAAGAGAGGTCGCCCAAAGGGGCCATGTATCTCGTGTATATCCGGGGGACAGGATGTATGTATGCAGAAGAATGTTGTATATCAGCTGAAGTGCAAAGAATGTCCGGAACAATATGTTGGTGAGACTGGCCGCTTTCTGGAAACTCGCCTGGAAGAACATAATGGTGAGGCAAGACGCCAGGAACTCGACAAGCCATGGGGCCAACATTTTCGCACCACTCACCCTGGATGTAAGCTTAACTATGGGCAAAGTGCATTCTCTGCAGTTGAAGTAATAGGAAGAGAGCCTGATCGAGCCCGTCGCAAACTGCGCGAGGCGATTGAGATTCGTGATGCCAAGCCCCATGTGAACATAAGCACCGGATGGGATTTGTTGTGAATTTTCTCAGCTTCCCCTGCTGCTACTTCAATATCACTGAATAATTATAATATGAGGCGGGTCACTCAAAACCATTCTATTCCTGATGCCTCGTCGCGTCCCTGGTGGTAACAGTTTGGCATGGAAGTTTTAACCTCATAGTGCATTGACTCATGGGCCTCCGTGCTCCCCTCCTAGATCCTGTGCTAGAATTAACACCATAATTATTTGGCATGTACCCTCACTTCGTAGAGCACAACGGCGCGCTCTTCTTCTCCGTGATGTGCACAGTTGCACCTTCTCTCTCCCCCCCCCCCCCCTCTGTATAGAGGTGACATAACTCGCATCATTTTATTTTTTGGCGCTACACTCTGCGCAACGCCATTCACAGAGCACAATGCGCGCTACCTTCTGCTGCTTCTCCTCCGTGATGTGCTAGTTGCGCCTTTTCTCTCTCTCTGTCATACTAGGTGACATAATTCGCATCTTTTTTGGCGCTACACTCTGCGTATATACTGCTCTTGTGTGGCTTCCACGGTATTCATTGTTATTACCTGATGATGGCCAAGTGCCGAAACGTTGTAAAATAACGGAACTGGTTCGGATGTGATAACGTTATGCAGCGCTATGGGAATGGGTGTGTCCACCCGAATTCTTTTCACATTTTCAGGAAGTGTTTTATAAAACTTTTATTAAATGAGTCCAATTGCCTGTGTCTTTTGTGTTCTGTAATTTCACAAATTTTCGGTGTACATTTTCGGTACTTTCGGTGCGTCCGTTTCATACCTAAAATTTCAATACACCGAACAAACACTAACACACATAATCCAATAGGGAACTGCTTCTCTGTATCGAAAATTTCTGTTCACCTAACCTAGCCTGTTGCCCTCATACCGAAAATTTCTGAAATTAGAGTATATTGGAATCTGCATGTGTGGATTTCTGCAACGTGCTTGTTGGTGTATTTATAATTAATATGCGAGGCTTTTCCTGCCCTATACCCGTAGAATTCCTTTGACAAGCCCGTGGTGATTAAAAAAACCCATTGGAAAGACTTATACGTGGGCATGGCTTTATAGTTTATACATGGACATGGCCTTGTGCTCCGATCGATGTACACTCAAATGTCTCTTATCCGGATGCCTCCGATACGGGCTTGTCTCTCTACCAGGCATCTTCAGCTTGAGTTCCTATGGCAAAAATGCTTCAAATTTGGGGGTTTGAACCTTTTTCCGAATGCGCAAGTGCTCATTTGTCACTGCCAACCTGTGTAATCCATGCATTTTATCCATGGATTATTTTTGGAACCTGACAATGTGCAATATGTGCCAAGTAAACTTCTTCAAAAATGATAATGATACATGGTAGATGAGTTATCCTGAGATACGGGCAGTGCCCGGCCCCAGGTGCCCGGATCAGCGACGCCCGAGTGTGGGTAAACAAACACACAGCATACTGCTGATACAGTTGGCCAACATTTAACTTTACACATGGATACCCGTATGCTCAGGCAGCGAAGAAGGAACATGTCAACAAACAAGAAGTCCTGCGCATTCAAGTAGACCCGTGGGCTTGTACGCCACCGCCTTGGTGTGCCTGCCCTTTTCCTGGCCTTATATGCGAGCAAAGCCTGTATGTGGGTAGATGCAGTGCTGCCAAATAATTTTTGCCCAAAATCGGACACCCTTCACCGCCACATGGTGCGAATTTTTCTCCTCGGCAAATTTTTTACAGAGAATTCAAAATATCGCCTAAAACACCATGAAAATTCGCTTCGTTGCCATGGTAACCCCAGAGTTGTCATGAATTTTGTAATGATGAGTGTGGTCGCACACTGACTCTGTACAGACTGTCAGTGTACATGCCATCCAGCCTGATCCAGGCATGTTACTTTGCACTTCCACAGCCAAGCGCTAGCCTTTTTAGAAGCAAATGTACAGTGATTTGTGCCTTCGTTGGGCTGAAAAGTGAAAGTACAGGACTTCTGCATAGGAAAGTAATGATCTCCGACATTTTGGCTGCTTTTCGGACGTTTCCCTTTTCGGACCGGTTTTCGGAAGAGCCTTCAAAAATCGGACACTGTCCGAAAAATCGGACGGTTTGGCAGCACTGTAGATGTATCCGCGGGATTCTACGGTAAATAGAGAGGTTTAGCATCACGAATTTCGCTTTCGAGTTCGCGAACATTTTTCGGTTCGCGAACGTTCGCATTTTTCGTTCGGAAAAGTAGTCGAAACACGAATCGCGGATTCGTCTCAGGGCAGTCATAACTTTACTTCGCTGTACTGTCTGTACACAATCATGTACGTGAACGACATGTCGACGTCCTGCATGTGCGAATTCTGTTTGCTAATCCTTTTCATAGCGCGAATCCGTCACTGAGTTCGACTTTCCTTGGAGTGCGAACAGGAACGCGAAAAAGTTCGTCTTGCTAAACCTCCGTAATAATCGACAAGGAGATAACAGTTTTAAAATAGCAATGAAAAGAACGAATGCCATGCATGCTTAATCATTGTTTAGTATGGATAACCCTCAGTCACGATAATTCAACTGATGATTGTGACATGAAAATCGATTTCGGAAACGCGACTTCTTTGTTGAACGGTGATGACTGCGGAATTTGTTCTTTTCATTGATTCTACGGTAGTGTGTTCTTATGCATCACTGGTATTTATTTTTATTTGTTTTTGTCCTTTCTGTGCTATTCTGCTTTGTGGTAGCTCCTGCAGTGTCTGTGCCTTCAGCATAGCTATAGTCGATCATCCTCGGCAACAACCAACATCTTAAAGAATCGGCCCGTTACTTTCATTTGCTTCTGGTGTTTGGCTCATCTTTGTTTTAGTCACATCTTTTCAAAATTCTTAGTACAGTGCAGTCTATGGCTAACTGGCTGTATATGGCTCAGCCAGCTCAATACTGTAGTGCTCGGCATGGTGTGTGCGTGTCTGTGTGTCCGTCTGTCTGTGTTCTGCATTGTACACCGTTTGAGCATTTGACTGTCCTTTCTTTGTCTCTTACGTTTCTTAGTTGGGTTGCAAGGTAGCCTGCTGCATACTGCATGTGTTTGTGGGTGTCTGTGTGTATGAGTAGTTTAGACACTACTTAGTATTTCATTGTTTACGACTGACTCATGTCCGCTGCAATTTTCAGATTTCAACAGGTCCAATTTATTACCTTTCTGAATTGAAGGTCTAACCGGCTTCCTTTCTCATCAGTGTGTGCATGTGTGTGTAGATAGTCCCTTCGCTATCATTGCCATTGGCAATGGACACGTTCAAGGTGTGTGCGTGTGTGTATGTATGTGTATGTGCGTGTGGCGGGGTTAATATTTGAATAATCACTCTTCCCTCCTCGGCTCTGGATGTTTTTCACTTGTGGTTGTGTCTTCATTGCTAGTACACGTCGTGAAGGTAATAATGGGGTACATCATCGTTGCGTATCTAGATGTGTGTTCCTTGAATCAACTCCCAATATTGAAAGTTTGTGAGCTTTAGGGTCCGCGTGTCCACCACTATAACTAGATAATCTGCAGTCATCTCGCAAAAGTAGCGAACATTATGTGGGCAGTTAAAGTGCCATTGGATTCTTGTCTCGAATACTTGGCCACGTAGTTGCAAACTCTGGTATATGTAAATGACTTTGTACAAGTTATCACACAGTACGGCAGTGCACCTGACTGCCATAATAATAATTGTGTTTGAACTTTGAAACCATAAAACAATGATTCTACTGAAAATGACAGGTCTTGGACTCACACACTTCTATCTTCTATCTACTGTCTTTTTTCAAAGCCTGCTCTCGCCAAGTTGCCAAAAGCGAGTCGATGCACCACTGGCTGACAATAATCCCCTGATTCTTGGTTAGCGAGGTGAAACGCTAACCTGTCAGTCAAAACCGGCAAATGACTGTACATGTACATACCATTTTGCACATCACGACTTCAAGGAACGATTTTTCCATTCGTTAACCACTGAGAACACTTTCACCACCAACTTGAACGCACCACGACTTATCAAGGAACAAACAGAGCACTCGAAACAAGAGCGCTCTGCGTTTGAGAGCGGTCATGCAGAATACAGAGTGGAGTGTAAGGAAATCCCTTTAGAGCAACACGAATGCAAGAAGCACCCAAAGTGCAGGACCTGCTAATTAAAATCATCAATCACGGTGTACAGTAGGTCACTCAAACATGCACATCTCGTGATAAGAAAACAGGCCAGTATTGGCAGTACAGTATCAATGTTTTTAAAAAGTGGTACAGGATGTCTTATCAGAACCCACACCAGCAAGATGTTTATTGGCACATGCAGCTCATTATTTAGCCCATGTAGCTCATTATTCTGTTCCAGTCGTTCAAACTGTAAACATGTCCGCACAAGATTGCCTGACGAGTCCAAGAGGGACAATACTCCAGTTGCAATCCAGGACATCGTTGCTGGGTGCCAGGTACGGACTGATGGTGATGGTGAGGGGAGGTGGATTTGCAAGATGTAACAGAACTGGTTGCAGCTAGATATAGTGACTAGTGTGTTAAGGTTGGCGTGCATTGACTGCCAGTTTACAAAAATATTAATTCGCTGATGAAAATTCCATCGTGAAGCTTCTGTTAAAAATAGACAAAATAATTAAATTGCTTTCGTTTCAGGATTTATTGACAGGCACTTTCATCAAAATTTAAAATGTTCCTGTGCAGACATGGCTCGGAATGCACATCTTCTGCTTGGGCAGATGATCAACTGCCTGCTGCAGCTAGCACAGTCATGCGTGCTACATGCAGCATCTTCCCAGTGAGCTCCTTCTTCGAATCAATGTTCTGCACAGCACATCCTCACGTTGACCACTCGAGAGCGAGCAATCCACCAACATCAAGGTATCATGGGCAGTCGGACCATGTAGTGATGCTGCTGCTGCTACTGTAGTGCAGGCAGTAACGCAGTAGGCTGCTCCGGCTAAGGGCATTGCACCACTCAGTACATGTAGCTGCATGTAGCTACACATTGCTTGCTAGTGGGCATGAGAACTACTAGCAAGGCCTGAAACAGATGCCAGCTAGCTGAAATGCCATTGCAAGTGAAACTCGTGAAGCTGGAAGATACTTTGAAGTATGAATTCTACCTTCAGGAGAAAAGTAACTCTCAGCAACCTGGTTGACCCCACTGGAGTAGAGCTTCATTGTATAAATACTGCTTTCAACAAACCGACGGCCGACTTAGGTATAGTGCAAGAGTGCTGCACATCGTTCATTCATCACCGAAATGCCCCCCACTGGAATTATGCATCCTTCACGCTTTGGCTACTTGTGGTGGGCTAAATACCCGGGAGAATGCGGAGGATACGAGTAAGCAACACTGGCAATCCTACCTCTATGCAGTACCAAGTGCTACCTGGACAGACCTAGCCGTAGCGGTAACCGTACAGTTTTCAGTACATGTCGTATTGTCAATGACAAGCGCGTGCTACGCTGCAAGACAATCGGGTCTTCTTGATTCCGTACACTGCTACTGCACATGTCCAAGTTACACACGGTCATGCCTTGCAAGTCATCCTGTGCCCGTTCGGCAATGCCGTGAAGATAGTCAGTGTAGAGATCAGCGGCCACAACTGACAGGCTGCAGGGCTCCAGCAGCAGTGAGAAATTGCCATCACCATCCACATGTTTCTGCATGAAGAAGAAAGTCAGCCAAAAAGGGAAGCGCAGAAGGAACACCAAGCTCATTAGCCCAGCGGCGGCCATCACTGCTAGTGCCGTTCTTGCTATGAACAGTCAACTATCCACTCTTCACACAATGTTCTGCCAGGTACGATGGACCCGGAGTGGCAAGGTGAATCCAAATGACACAAACCACCAACTTGGAGCCTGCTGGCAGTGTCAGGATCACAGCTATACACACAGAATACAGAGCACTGCAAAGTAGTTGAATGTACAGATCCAGCTCACCATACAACCTCCACAGCCCCCACCATTCTCTTCACTATCATCAGATGCCGAGCGTCGTGGCGTGAAGTCCAATAGTGTATGTGAGCCAAGGTTGACGGTGCAGACAACTGGATAGTACAGTGGTCCATCTGTGTGTGGCTGCACACAAACACACGGAGCAATTCCCAGGTTTCAAACATTCACAAAGCCTACAGTGATGGCTAATGTTCAGCAAATGCACAGGATTGGTTTCTTTAGTACGGTTGTCAGCACTGGAGGGCTAGGACAGACAGACAGACAGACAGACAGACAGAAAGATACACACACGTGCTATAGTTACTGTAGTGTCGCGTATAAAAGCATGACCTGTATAGAAGCATGACTCGAATAGAAGCCGAATTTTCGAAGTGCGCCGTGACACAGAAGCACGATTTGAATAGAAGCCGCTCTCTGCAAAGTATATTGTGCAAGTACATGCATGGCAGTATGCACTGCACAGTGTAGACTGATGATGGTGACATAGAAGCATGTTTTGAATAGAAGCATAACTTGAATGGAAGCATGGTTTGAACTTTGAACCCCGGCTTATACGGCCGTAAGCACCTGCTTTTATACGCGACATTACGGTATGACATACAACACGAATAAGCCTACCATGATTCCTTGACCCGCTTCATACTCATTCACCAGCACATGATTCGGACGAACAGTCTCAAACAGGTCTATCGCTGAGAGCCGATCAGCAACTTGCTGCAGCCACTGAGCATATACATGTAAGCATACAAAGCACACGGGATCATGGTGCATAGCAAAGGGCTTATCTTCAGGCATATGGTGTGTTGCCTCTGGCACACAAGAGAACGCATGCAGAACTAGCGACACAGTTCAAGGGCATTGTACGAATGGGGAACAAATTGAAATAAGATGATGATCCAGGTCTGATGGGATGTGAGAATGCGGTGTGCTCTAAGCAACCCCCCCCCCCCCCCCCCTCTCTCTCCCCCTCCCTCCCAAGTACATACATAACATGACATTATATATTGTAGTGCTTTGCCATAACATAGATTATGGACGTGAGATTTTCTCCCAAAATGTCCGGCAAAGATTTCCTGATCATTGGGGAGTCTCTCGCTGCCGCTGGGCTAGTCTTCACTTCACAATTGTTCTGCCCATATACGTTTCATTCGCTGGAAACAAATTTTATATTTCAAGAAGGTTCGGGGACTCGAAAAAATTTCCGTGGTTTTCTACTGCTCAACCATGCATGGCATTTGGTGACTTTGCTCGCCTATTATACAGCATACATACGAAACACATGCGGCACTACGGGAATCTGGGCAAGTTTGTTTTTGGGGGGGGGGGGGAGGGGAGCTGGGTGTTCTAATCCCGATTTTGAGAGAACATCTTGTAATTTGTATGGTTGAAACCCATAGGAAACTCTCATGCGGGCTCACGTGTTCACGTTTTTCACAATGCACTAACTCATGACAGGACGCAATTACAAATGCTCACAACGTACACTGGGCAGCTTCTCCAACACCATACCCTGTGCAGAGACAGAACAAGTGGATCAAATGGCAGCAAACACACAGACCTGTCCAAAGTGAAAATTGACGAGTTCCAGAATGAAACACAGAATTAGTCAGCATTCAGTAGCTGTACATTATTATTCAGTGCGTGAAGCCCTGCCTGTACACCATAACTTGTGCATACTTTAGCAAGAATGATAGAGGCAAGATACCGTTGTGCAAAGCTACCCGCTTGCAAAGCTAAACTCAACAGCAACAATGACTAAACGATTTCATGCATGCTTGCTAACTGTTATGTGTCCAGCCAATGGGATGCTGCTATTGATGGTGTAGAGAATGGAGGCCTAGCCAATTGCACAAACACCATAACTGACCTTTTCCTGTGGGATGCCACCTGGAAAACGGCAATCAGCAGATAAAAAAAGGGCACACAGCATACATGCAGTTTAATAATACATGAAGACACCCAGTTTTGACAATTGTCAGCAAGGTCTTGCGCGCTTAGTTAGACATGCGACCCGTTCACCGCAATTTCGGGATGAACGCCGCTGGAACTACCATACCCTTGAACCTTCCAAGCTGGAAGGCTGTTGGTTTGCGCAATGGAGATGTGTTAGAGCTAGGTCTCAGGTCGTTGAACGTCTCAGTAGCCTGTCAGTTTTGTGCCCTGTTATCGCACGTTCTGACTGCTTCCTACTTATTATCTTGTTACAGTCGTGGATAGTTGCTTCATAGCTCGTTTCCATGTGATTTCTTCTATTTTAATTAGGGGTCAAAGGGGTGTTCCGGGTACCCGGGTACCGTTAGTAAAAGGGTATTCGTTTCGATTTCGTTGATCAAGTCAGTACGAAACAACACTGCTGGGATCGTGCATTCCAGGCGGGAGTGAATTATTTACAACTCCAAGCTGCATGCCTGCATTGTTGTTGCATTTTCGCACCTAGTAGATCTACCTCTGCAACTATCAGACTCAAATCAACTGGCGAATCACAATGTGATATCAAAATGCAACCTGAGAACAGATAAATTACTATCATGTTTTATACGAAAATTGCGCAAAAATTAAAACATGGCTGCTGAAGGGTGCCCGTTAACCCGCCCGAACAGTGTGAGTACAGTAACATTTTCTTTTTGTACGCATAGATCAGGATCGCGCAGGCGAATGTATGTGGCTTCTAACACTTGAAGCTGTCGAAAATTGTTTGTACATTGTACAACACTAAACCACGAGTCACTATACACTTTACGGCACTTCGGAGTGGATAGCAGATGTGTGTCACACTGTTCCAGTAAATTCACACTTGTTGCAATGTAAATAATCGACGCGGAGACAACAATTTATTAAAATAGCAATAAAGAGAACAAATTCTGCCGTCGTCGCCACACAAGAACGAAGAAAACGCTCATGACTTCGTTTTTGCGTGGTGATGACGGCAAAATTTGTTTTCTTTATTGCTGTTACAATGTGTTAGTGTTATTGTTCTCGCTTTTTCTGCAAGTCCATGTTTATGTCATGCTGTTGCACTGATATTGGCTACCTTTACGATAAACGTTGTCACCTCATGTTGTGGCCTCGTATACTCTTTCTTAAATTGCCTTTGTTTGAATCTCAGTTAGTGACGGTAATTTCCACTGATGATTGTCAAATAATAAAATAATAAGGGGCCGTCCGTAAATATTTTTTTCAGTCAAATATGTATATATTTTTTTCCAGTGTATAAAACAATTTTACAAATATCCACGCAAAACGAAAGCAGAACGGTAGCCAAAAATAATAATTTAGTGCGAAAATAAGAAAAATAAATAATAACACCCGAAAGCGCTAAATACAAAATCAAGAAAAAGGGAAATTATAAACCATGTAGCGCTAATGTGCACCAAATAATAAGTTAAATGATAATAAAGCCGAGTGAAAAACACAAGAAATCATAACAAAAGAAACAAACTAATAATACGAAAAAAGAGTAATAATACTAATGGGAGAACTCTCATAACATCGATAGCAGGAGTCTGTTCAAGGAGGATCATTCAGTTATCGGAGCCTAGCCTCGGCAACCACGAGATCTACCGAAGCAGCTGTGACGGAGGGAGTGAAGATCGGACGACGAGCTCCACGTAGGCAGGCAATGCAGGCACGAAGAAGCGCAAAGCTTACCCGGCAGCGGATCCATGCCATTACCCTGGAGTAGGGGTCCTGGCACTTTTCCGATAGCATGTCAGCAATGCGCTTGTATAGCGATGTCGCTGACTTCCCCATGCCTCCAGATGTGGAGAGAACGACGGGGCAGAAGGAGCCATGCTCGACTTGACAGACTCGCTCCTCATAGCAACGCCGTTTCTCTCGCTCGTGACGCTGGTAGCTGGAGGGGACTGAAGTGGTACCGTCCGTAAATATCGATGCTTTTTTCAAGACGATATTTGTTCATTTCTCCCCAGACCCCCTCCCTCCCCCCTCAAAACGAACATACACATGTTTATGCAAGGGATCGATATTTTTTAATGAAGTTCAATTTCCTCATGAAACGTGACCAGCTGCCATTCGAATTTCACCGTACACCTAGGTTTACGTTGCCACGGTCGCACAACCTTGCCATGGCTATGCTCACGAGGTTGACTTTCACTTTGTGTAGGTCATAAACTACATGTTCAAACAGCGCCCGTCCATAGATAGAGTTCGATATTTTTTTCTGCAAAGACGAGACGAACAGGGCCCAAACCCCCTTCCCCCCCCCCCCAAACGAACGAATATCTTCTCTAAAAAACATCGATATTTGTGGACGACCCCTAATAGTTACAGTTCGCATGTCACTCATGGAAGGATCCATGGGCTTAACGCATCTGTCAACGAAATCCAGGCAGAAGAGCCGACAAAAGGCATCTCATTATTGTTAGAACGAATCGCAGTAAGAACAACTACGCAAGCGCAGCACATTTTTCCACAAGCATCAGCCATTTTTTCTTGTCTAGAGCCAGTTCAAAACAGTCAGAAATATCAATATTGGCGTGCTTTAGATCATTTTTAATATTGTCAATCCATCTGAGACGGGGTCGGCCACGTGGGCGCTTGATGTCCCGGGAATTAATTGCCATCTCCAGTGCTTGGTAGGACGCTGAGTTACGTCCTTCGCGAACAACATGGCCCAGCCAGAGCAGCCGACGTCTGCGACAGGTAGTGCTTATCAAATGAAAACGTTTATTGTACCTACCTCTATGTTCCTTTGTGACTGTATTATACAACGTTTCCTAGTACTAATGCTGCGCATTTAGCAATATTTATCTCTATAAGTATAACAGGTGAAACCTGGCCGAAAATGTAACTTTGCCATAATTGCCAATAATAATTATTATTCCGCCTACCAAACTTAAAGAAGAGAAAACTTCAGATTTAGAATTGGAACAAACTAAAAATCAAAAAAGTACTGTAGGGACGTCGTGCCGCCAAAAGTGGTACAGTGGTCCCTCTATAATCCGGCACCATTTGTGCCACGAAAATCTGCTGGATTAGGGAGGGTGCTGGATTAACAAATCTGATTTACTGCTGCAATGTGCATGAAGAGGACATTTTGGCTACTGAAAATTGTGCTGGTTTATCGAGGGTGCTGGATTATAAAGTGCCGGATTAGAGAGGGACGACTGTACTGTGAATGGGCATTAAGACCAACGCAACAATAAGGTTGAGTACATCAAAGCCACATGAAACACTCTTATTAAACATCGTGCTCACCCCATTGCTGCAGGCGCCGAGCAGACAACTGGGTCCATTTCGGCTTGGGAGCTGCATACACCTGCAGTGAATACACCCATGCAGCACAGTCATCAGACTCTTGCAGTGCTGTAGCAGAGATTGCAATACTTCTCTCTTTTAAAGCTTATCGTAACCAGCACCTACTAATTGGCACTCTCCAATCACGATCTTTTCAATCGGTTTTCGTTTCAATGGCATACGCAAGGATGGGTATGAGAAGCATGCACACGTACAGCTATAAAGAAATCGTAAACACAAAACATACATTGTGGTCACTTCAACAAAATGTGCACAAATCCCAGTACACCTCCTAGCAATACAATGCACTTGACTAACCTGCTTCCACAACAAATTTGCCTCAGCTTCGGACAAGAAATTGGGAAAATACAGTGCAGTGCTTGGAGCCTGCAGCAGAGTAAACAAAATCACAAATCATGCAATTCTTTATTGATCGCATGTTCAAATTGAAGCGAACCAGAGGAACACACAGTTCACAACTTCGCGTGCGCCAACTGGTTGGGATGAGAGATAAGAAGAGGTTGGACAGGTTGGGTACATGCCGCTGCTGATTCTGCTGCTGCTGTTGTTGTTGTTGTTGTTGTTGTTGTAGCTGCTGCTGTTGTTGTTGTTGTTGTTGGCATCTATGTGGATGACACGAGTGGGCGGCAAGTGAGCTAAATCGAAAGATTTTACAGCTGTCCATAATTATTATGGACGACCCCTAAATAGGACAAACTGCGGGCTCATATGCCTGGTTCGCATTCGACGTAACGCTGACGGTACGGGACGTAAGCCTGGGGCGAGCTGTAAAATCTTGTACGACTCGAACGACACGGCATGCAGCAGTCTGTCCCCACGGGACAACGCGACTCCTAAAACACATTTCGTACCCATTAAAATTTCAGCCTGTACTGCTGCTGTCGGTACACACTGTCACACTGAACCTTGCAAAACAAAATTTCAGCCGCAACTAATTTTCGGCCAAAAATGCCCAGGCCAAAAATTGCCGAAAATAAATATGCGCCGAATATATGTTGACTCGCCGTACTGGCTTTCATCCGCGTTTTCAAGAGAAAGTTCACGTAAAACCCGCGTTATCCATGGAATGTGCAAGAAAATAGTACTCGTATCTATATTTCCTTTTCCTTTCTACATTTATTATTGGCTCAACATCCAAGTTTCACAATAGTACACAGCGATGAATACTATTAAATGCACTGTCATATCACAAACATTGCAACCAAAGTACAGTAAAACGTGTAACTAAAGACCACCGTGCACGCGTGACTAGCGACCAGCCTGGTACTAACGACCACTTCGCCAGGCACGGACGGTCTCACATTCCAAATGCACTGTGACTAGCGACTACCTGCTGAACGTGACCAGCGACCGCCTTTTCTTGTCCCAAAGACGATTTTCGACCCGTAACTAGCGACCGCGGTGCAGGAAATCAAACGTTGCTCGAAGCTCCTTCTTGAAAGTTTGCTGATTTTCCATGGTCCTGAAAGGACGCTTTCGATACTACAGCTGAACAAATGAACTCAGGTCATCTTGACTGTGGAGTCGGTGTGGACTGCACTACACCTGACAAAATTTCAAGCGCTGTCAAGAATAAACATGATAGGAAACGTCTTGGAGAGCCCATCAGAAGCGCTCTCTGATCGATGCTCAGTGACTTCTCGGAGGAGAAACGAAGACTGAGCGGCTCTGTCACCCCAGTCATGCAGACGAATCGACGACTGCATCAAGGAATCCAGAAAAAAAGCAGCACCGCAAGGTCCTGATGCTGAAGGTCGCGTTCAAGCAATCGAGAAGTTATAACAAGGACAGTCGGTACAATTGATCGCATGAACAAATTTGAAGCCCAGCGCAAAACGAAACTTCCACAAGGGAATGTTTGACTGCTGGCTTCAGAAGTAGCAGGTGAATTTGATGCCTGCAAAAAATTAAATTTCTCTCTCTCTTTCTCTCTCCCTCTCTCTCTCTCTCTCTCTCTCTCTCTCTCTCTCTCTCTCTCTCTCTCTCTCTCTCTCTCTCTCTCTCTCTCTCTCTCTCTCTCTCTCTCTCTCCGTCTTTCACTCCAAGTGTTGTTTGACCTGAAATAAGAATGGCATTGCGCAAGTCCTGGGGAATTGTATTAGCTGCATTTTGACATACATCTCATATAATGGGATCCATATATGGTCGCGGAGTGCAAACCTCTAACTAAAGACCACCTGCCACTAAAGACCGCTTTTGCTGGCACCAAGGGGTGGTCGGTAGTCACAGGTTTTACTGTAGTTATTTGTCTAGAACGTTTTCTTGTCACAATCATCGGTGGCAGTATCGTGAGTTATCATGGGTAGCGTAGTGTTCGTAATGCTAAACATATCCAAGTTGCAGTTGCACACATTGGGACGCCGTCTCCTGTCCACACTCGAAAAGCAGCCGTTTTGTACGCTTGCAGCCTGCAGACAATGATAAGTTGAACGGATTAAACTCTTCCATCGCTTTCCGATTCGTACAGTAGTACGCTTGCGTTCCCGCGCTCCTGGTGTTCACATTGGACGCCGTCAATCGGCCTCATGAGTGTCCCGTTGGTTCCCATTGTGCCCCGTCGAATGTGAACTACATGTACTTCAAGTAGGCTATAACGGTGACCATAGGCATAGGTGTAGTCTGTAGTTACACACATTTCTCTCATAATAACGCTTTAGGGGTACACCATCAGAAGGATACTATACTGGCCTGAAAAGGTTTGCAAGGAATTTGTGAAACCAAACCCATTGTCATATCATGAGCATGCAGAGCTACATAGAGTGCCCTATTTATTGCACTGATTTTCTTTTCCTCTCCATGTTTTCTATTGGATACATACTATTGGGTGGCTACAGTGGAGTCTTTGCATCTTGAGAAAGGCTTACTATTGAAACTCAAGAAAACTCAGAGAGTCAGCATATACTCAGTATTAATATGGTGTGGTGGATGATAGAAAACTCAGTATGCAATACAGTATTATTTACTTGGCCTACCTTTCTCACCACGTTATCACTGAATTTGTCTTCCAAAACTCGTGGGGAGCCTGAGGGGCCATGTACTGAAGAGCTACGTAGTGTGGCTTCTGCCATTTCTTACTCACATGAAGACTCTTTTACAACATCAACCTGATCACGTCTGAAAGTAAATTTGTTAGTTGGCTATCGTGACAAGTCAGTCTGTGTTCTTCGGTTGGGGTCATTCATTGAGCTGCCAATCGCATATCCAGATATCACTACGGTTTTTTCAACTTTTTGAAACCAGACATACATCATTACATGTATACAGTGTATTTTTTTACTACAAGTACACTCGTCACGTTTTTTTGTTTTTTTTTGGGGTAAACCGGCCTCTTGTACGTGTACGGCCAGAAGCAGGGAGTCGTAAAATGTATTTTACAAGACTCAAGAGTCCATATATCTCTACATGGATTATCAAAATGGGTGCCTTATTATTTTCTTTTTTTTCTTTTTTTCTGTTTATTCTTTTTACCAGGCGTGGGCCATCCCCTGGACTATCAAAATGGGTGCCTTATTATTTTTCTGAGTGCGAAAAAAAAAAATATATAACTTATAAGGCCAAACTAAAGAAGGTGTGTGGTTCGACTAACATGGACATTTTTTTTACGGGCGGGCGGGCGGATTTTTTTTTTTAATATATTTTTTAGTACATGTAAATACACTGTATACGCGTATCGAGTAGACTCTACTACCAGCACAAGGCAGCAGTCGTACCACTCACTGCACTGCACTGCAGTACAACTACAAGTCAAGTCCAATAGGAGCCGCCTGCGTCCGCAGACTCACGCCGCACAGCACGTAGACGTGGACGTGTTCAGTCCACGTAGACTACGTCAGTCACACGACAGCCCGCCGAAAAAAAGTTACGGTCGGGCTGAAATTGTACGGTCGGTCGGGTGAGTCGAACCACACACCTTCTTTAGTTTGGCCTAATATATATATATATATCTCTACATAGTCTTGATTTTACGACTCCCTGGGCAGAAGTAACCACGTGGTAACCTGGTAACACAATGATACAATAAAAACAACGACCATTACGAGATTGAAAGCAATGATGACGAGGCATAAACAAGTGCTGCGCTGCCGAGACAGCGAGTCGAGCGGATGACCATGATGACTCAGCCACCTCCGGGTGCGCGAATACAGTCGTGCACCACGCAGGCAAGCCACGCCGGCACGGAGAAGGGCAAAGCTGAACCTGCAGCGGATCCATGCCATCACTGCAGAGTATGGCTCACCAGATTTGTCGGAGACCATTGTAGCTATTCTCTTGAGGAGAGCGACAGCAGCTCGACCAGTACCACCAGTTGCTGCGAAAACCACAGGGATGAAGGTTCCGCGCTCGACCTCCTTGACGCGCCTCCGTTTTTCACGTTCATGACGCTGGTAGCAAGCGGTGATGGAAGAGGATCGATTTGAGGGAGCAAAGGGGTTGAAAACCCGAATATCGAGAAAGACTCTCTCAAACCGACCTCCCCAAACACCACTCGCCGCAACATCAAGTCGAGCCTGGTCTTCTGTGGAGGCAGTCTTGTAGCGGAGCTGCTCACCAGAGAGCGGTTGCAAGTGTGGCTCGATAGCGACACTATTGGCGACACGTTTCAATAGCGAGGCAGTGATGTCCCGCACCTCATTGTGTCGAAGTGACGGAAAACCTCCGGTGCTGCATGTCAGGGCATGGGCTACTGTGAAACTGGCTCCACAGACACAGGTTGACGGTAAGCGAGAAGGCCGCCAGCCATAGCGCAGTGCCAAACCATCGCGGAACTCGCTTTTGGATAGCACAAATCCATGACGGGATAGCGGACGACAAGTGAGCTAGCTGGAGGCGCCAGGCTCACTTGCCAACTGAATTGTGTGCTGCAAAGTGGGCGATGCGTCGGCAGCGAAGCCACGGATGTCGGTCTTCGCTTTCTGGCGGTGATCTGCAAGCTGTGACGCTTTGGCTGAGGCAACGCTGGCAAGAGCTTCCGTCACACTGAAGTCTTGGTCGAGGATGTTGGTGGTGAGCGCCGCTGTGATTGCGCGGGATGAGGCGTATTGGGTTGTCAGAGATGTTGGATTGACGATGCCCAGGCCACCATCCCGGCAAGGGAAGGCAAACAGCCGTCGCAGCTCCAGACTGACTTCTTCTCCAGTGAGGGCTGGCAGCAGCTTGGTAAAAATGGCGTGTTCCAACTGATCAAGACCACTGGACGCATCCGGCAGAACACGACACAAGAATGTCCAGCGGCATGAGAGAGCACGAACAAAAGTAGTGTACGCTGCCTGGGGCTGGGTACGAGCGAAGGATGAGAGTACTTTTTATTTTTAACAGAACATTACTATTGCAGTTTTTTTTTACAGAATGCACTTCCTACTGATAGACCATCAACAAAGAGAGGAGAAGAAGAAGACAAAAGAAAATAATGATCGAGACAACAAAGGAGAAAGACAGACAATGCACTAGTAGTAGGGGCTCTCAGGGAGCCTGTGCTGGTGAGGCGGGACTAGCAACGCCGACCTAGGGTCTCCGCGTTAGCGCTATCCAGCGCACCATGGACGGGATTACGAAACACATGTAAAATAATAGATAAGTGAGGGGGAGGGAGTTGATTGTGGATATATGGGGTGTTACAGCGAGTCTGTAGCCCAGCGGCTTTGTTGTAGGTGCTAATGCACCTTGCCCTTGAACGACTGGAGGGACGTCAGGCGTGGCGGAGACTGCAGCACAGTTGGGGGCAAGTTGTTCCACCCGTCAATGATGCTGTAGGGGAAGCAGCGTCGCACGTAATCGGGAATCCGGAGAGGAAGCCGGGAGGACGTTCTGTAGCAAGACTCGTGGCGCACCGAGTGGTCGGACCGAGTTCGAGGACATGTTCGTGGAGGAAGCTGTGGGGGGACCGGTCGACCAGCGACGTTAGTTGCGGTGGCCCTGCCAGACACATACATCAGTTTATACATATACATGTAGGTGAGGGCGGCGACCAATCTCCTTGCTGCCAAACTCTGGAGGAGGACATCAGGGCCAAGAATGTGGAGGGCGCGTCTCTGCACTCGATCGAGAAGGCGCAGATGGCCTGAACTTCAAGCCTGAAGCTGCTCCCATCCCATCCAAGACGAAAGTTTTCAGACTGTTGGGCGCCCCCCCCCCCCCCCCATGGCCCAGTCAAGCCCCAGAAAAAATCGTTCGACCCAATCGCTGATGAATCGTGGAAACTAGTGTCTAAAGAACCCCACCAAACAAGGAAGGCAGTCGTGTATGTGGAAATCTGAACGCTGATTGCACAGAGGAGCGAGTGACAGAGTTCACTCAGCAGCGATCTGTGGCCGTGGCCAAATCCGTCAAGGTCCATGAGTGCAGCATGCACACCACGGAAGACGGGAAAGTCTCCGCCCGATTGACGCTCGACGCCACTGGCTTAGAAACAGTCACTGCTGCGAACTTCTGGCCACGACCGCTTTACGCTCGAGCCTGGCGACACCGCAAACGGCCGCAGGATGACAGCTCATCTGGGGCATCTGGCGCCGGCAACGTGGCCAGCAGAGGCGATAGGGACAGTGAGGCAGAGGCTGCCTCAGCTGGAGCGATTCAGCCACGCAAACACCAATGAACAGCAGCTGCGCAAGGACATACCCAGTAATGAATCTCCTGCTGACAAATGCTTTTGGGCTGCTGTCAAAGTTTGGAGCCTTCCAGCATGCTTTTGCAGTGTTGCACGGAGCGGATCTGACATCGCCATCGTAACGGAGACTAAATTCACCCCGGAGAAAGCCTCACTATCTGACTCCTCCATGCCGGGCTTCCACCTACCCCTCCGACTTGACCGACCTGCTCAAGGCGGCGGAGTTGCAGTCTGGGTCCGGGACTCCCTCTCCTTTGACCACCTGAGTGACATCAACTGCCATGGCCATGAGGTCATCTGGCTTCGCCTGCACCTGGACAATGGCCAGAAAGTAGTTGTATGTGCCGTGTACCGACCCGGGTCGTGCCCTGGACAAGATGTCTCTCTGCTTGAGTATCTTGACTCAGTCATGGATCAAGCTCAATCCCTCGGGAACAGCGTTGTGATAGCTGGTGATTTTTATGTTCACAATGAAAGCTGGCTATGCAGCACAAAGACTACACCAGCTGGTGAATACATGGAAGAACTCTCTGCGTTCCACGGGCTCCACCAGCACGTTACTCAACCGACTCATACTCAGCGACTTCTCGGAGACCTCAGTGGTGGTAAATGTACTGGACCCCATTGGAGCATCAGACCATGCCACCGTTGTGGCCACTTTTGATGCCACCCCACTCCGCGAACCACCGACTAAACAGCGCGTTTGGAGGTATGCTCAGGCAGACTGGCCCCGCCTCTCTGCCTTCCTCCGGACTACTGACCGGGACACAACAATTGGCGACGACCCAAACATATCATGTGAGCTTCTGACCATGCGAATCACTGAGGGAATGCAGCGCTTTATACCATCCAAGGTCTTCAAGACCAGACCGCAGGACCCAATCTGGTGGACGCCAGAATGCTCTGCAGCAGTTGACAGAAAGCGCAATGCCTGGCGGAAATCCCGCGATGACCCCAGGAATGGAGCGCTCAAGTGTACATACAAGCTAGCATGCCTTGACTCAACAAGATGTCTAGCAAGAGCCAAAGCCAGACATCTCGACCATGTCAAGAAACGGCTCCGGACGGGCAGCCTGCAGGACAGAGAGTGGTGGAGCATGATTAAACGAGTTGGAGGGCATGGCTGGGACAGCTCCACCCCAGTCCTGGTTGACCCCGATGGCATGGAATGCACCAAAAGCCACGACAAGGCTAACGTCATCGGGAAGTACTTTGCCCAGAAGTGCAGCCTAGACGATGACTTTGCGGAACAGTCGGGGCCGTTCCCGCACGTCCGCCGGCGCACCGCAAATACGCTTGCAACAGTCCACTTCCGCCAAGCCACCGTACGCCGGACACTCCGAGCCCTGAATCCAAGTAAAGCCACAGGGCCTGATGCAGTACCCGCTAGAGTGCTGAGAAAATGTGCCGACTCTCTGGCCCCGCCCCTATCCAAGCTGTTTACCCTGTGCTTCTGCAGTGATTGATTGATTGATTGATTTTATTAAATTTTTACTTCGCAAGTTCAAACGGGTTCCTGGCCCAGTTATATAGTGGTCATCAACCTGCCATGTGGAAAGTTGCCAACGTCGTACCGGTACACAAGAAAGGCCCCAAGTCGAACCCCAGAAACTACCGACCGATATCACTACTGCTCATAATGTCTAAGTGTATGGAGTCCATCGTGAACCGCAGCCTGTCCAACTTCCTGAAGAAGAATGACATCCTTTCTCACAGGCAGTTTGGCTTTCGCACTGGACTGGGAACCTCTGGTCTGCTGATTGCTCTTCAGCATGAGTGGAGCCTTGCAGTTGCCGGTTCGCACAACGGCGTCCTCCACAAGGCTGAGCGGTGCGGCATAAGTGGCCCCCTCCTTGCCTGGCTCCGGAGTTACCTGACAGACCGCCACATCCGTGTCGTCATAGGCGGCCAGTCTTCACCGACCCGCCGAATCCAATCTGGCGTGCCGCAGGGCAGCATCCTCGGCCCCACCCTCTTCCTTCTGTACGTCAACGACGCAGAAGACCACCTGCCTGATGGGGCGAAGCTGGCTGTATACGTCGACGACACAACTCTCTACAAGAGCATCACCACCCGACTCAGAATGCCAGCAGAGACAGCAATCCTCCAGCAGGCAGTCGATTCACTGGCAGCATGGGGAAGCAGGTGGAGGATCAAGTTCGAGCCCACAAAGTCGCAAGCATTGACCATCAGCCACCACCGCTCGCCAACCCCCCCCCCCCCCCCCCGAACGTAATACGCTTCCAAGGAGCAGTCGTGCCAGAAGTAGAGGAGCTCAAGCTTCTTGGCGTCACCTTCGACAGGCAGCTGGCATTTCGCAGCCATATCCGACAGCTTGCAGTACGCGGAGCCCAGCGGCTCGGCTTCCTCCGTAAGGCATCGGCTGTGCTAGACCCAAAGCACCGGGCAATCGTGTACCGTGGCTTTGTCCGCCCTGTGTTAGAGTACGGCATGCTGGTGTGGATGAGCGCAGCCCCCACCACCTTGGCCCGCCTCACTGCCATCCAGCGCCGTGCCTTGCAAGTAATTGGAGATGGATCATACCTCCCGAGCCTCGACATTCGCCGTACCGTGGCAGGGCTCTGCTTTCTGTACAAGCTGCACTTTGTGGAGGGTCCGGAAATGGTAAAAGCCATTCTGCCACCATCAGCAGCCGCACCGCAATGCCGCATGTCCACTCGCGAGACAACCAGATCTGCAGCACATCATCCATCACAGCTCACCAGTATCCTTCCTCCTCAGTCACGAAACAACACGCTCCGCTCATTTCCCCACTCCCTCATCGCAACGTGGAATCAGCTCCCACCTACCCTTCTGCAGTCTCCCCCTTCTCGCAGAGGTATGTACACCTTCAAGAAAAATGTCAACGACCACTTGCGGCGCAGCAAGTGGGAGTGGGCCACAGACAGGCTATGATCTCTCCATCGCAGCCAACACACCAGCTTAATTATACTGACCGCACTCCAGCTCCCTTCTACCCCTCTTTGATCCCCTTCGCTCAGCCTTAATATTCGATTACCAGTTCTCTCCATCTTCCTACGGTGCACTGCTTTTACTATTGTTTTGTCCTATCTCAATCTCAAATTCTCCCCATTATCGTTTGCAAAGCCGGTGCTTCCCTCTTGGATGCACGTGTTTCTTTTCTCCTATGTATCGGCGCACAGGAGTAACGATGATTCCGAGACCTTTGGTCAGAGGAGTTACTTTTGCCCCGCCCCCACTTCCATCCAATATGCCACCACCCCCTGTGCAGCATCTGATGGTTCTGTGGTATTCGTTAAAAAAATCCATACCAATGGCGCATACTCTAGGACTGGCCTCACAAAACCTCTGTAGACGGTTCGTTTACCAGCACCATCGAGTACGCGAGCAGCTTTGCGCAGGAAGCCCAGGCGAGAGTTCGCCTTGAGCGCTGTGTTGTGGAGGTGGGTCTTGAAGGAGAGGCCGGAGTCAAATGTGATGCCGAGGAGTTTTACCTCCGATAGCTCAGACACAGTGTGATCTCCAAACGTGAGGTCCATGATAGGCCACCTGTGTCGCTGATGGGCTATCGTCATGAGCTGTGACTTTGTGGGCTCAAACCTGATCCGCCACTTCTTGCCCCAGTCATAGAGCGCATCCAGGGTGGCTTGCAAGCTTTTCTTACTGTTTGGGAGCAGTTCCGGTGATCCAATACAAGTGTAGACCGTTGTATCATCGGCGAAGGTGGCCAGTGAACATCTAGGAGCTAGGCACTGCTCCGCATCGTTTACATAGATGAGGAACAGAGTTGGCCCCAGTATGCTCCCCTGGGGTACTCCCGACTCTATAGGGTAGGGCGACGAACTCTGGCCATTCACAACAGCCTGTAGCTTCCTGAGGGACAAAATAATCTGTCAGCCAGGTCAGGGCTCTGCCACGGATGCCGAGTGTCTGCAGCTTGTAGGTGACTCCGATGTGTGATACCTTGTCGAAGGCGCCTGCGATATCTACCGCAAGAACCATCGAGCATCCTCCACTTCCAGTGGTGAGAGTCCACTCATGATTCAAGGCAGTGAGGAGGTCGGCTGTTCCTAGGCCTCGTCTGAAGCCAAATTGGCTTGCAGAGAGGAGGTGGTGGCGCTCAAGGTAGTTTACTAGCTGGTGATTAATTATTCCTTCCATGACCTTGGAGCAGATGGACAAGAGGGATACCGGGCGATAGTTTGCTGGCAGGGAGCGAGAGGCCTTCTTGTACACTGGTACCACATTCGCTGTTTTCCAGGCCGCTGGCTGGACACCGGACCGAAAACAGAGCGAGAAGAGAGTTGACAGGGGACGTGCTAATTCATGGCAGCATTCCTTAAGGACACTAGCTGGAATTTGGTCGGGGCCCGTAGCCTTCCCTGGGTCGAGTCTGGACAAGTGTTTACGGACAATGGGAACCCTGAAGTGCACGTCTATGAACTGATATGGTGTAGGTGGAATATGGTCTGGAATGTCAGTGGGACTCAAGTCGTCACTACCAAGACTGCACTTCTGCGAGAAGTAGGTACCGAAGCACTCAGCCTTGGAGCGGGCTGTGAGATGTTCACGCTGGGTGGAATCAACAAGCGTAGGAATGTCAGAGTGTCGTTCCTTCCCGGCGGCGGCTTTAATGGTACTCCACCACTGTTTGTCCCGCAAGTTGCCTGTTCGAAGCTTCTGCTTGAGGTGTTCCTCCCAGGAAAGTTAATTGGGCTTGCTGCAGAGTTGACACAGCATTGGTAACTGCCTGGACATAGGCTGCTTTCAGTGTCTCACTGGCTTTTGAGCGGCTCCACCTCTTCCACGCTGAATGCTTGTGTGCGATTGCACTACTACATTCCGGCGTCCACCACCTGGGATCAGAAGCCCTGGTCACAAGTTCCTTATGAGGAATAAACCGGTGCATACCATCATGTATTCTAGACGATATACTAGCCCAGCGGTGTTAGGATCATCGCTGGCAGTGGTCATAGCTAGCCAGTCAGTGGAGCGGTAAAATGCTCTGAGCCTTTGCCAGTCAGCCTTCCTGTAGCGCCACACAGTCCTGGATGACGATTCCTCACACTGGGGGAGCACACTGGAAAAGTCCACGGTGATCGTAGAGTGATCCGATCGGCCAAGAGGTTTTCCTACTGTGGATGAGGTTGCTCCAGGCAGATCGGAGAGAACAAGGTCGAGGATGGCGGTTCCACGCGTAGGCTCAGTGACGAGCTGGTCAAGGCCGTACGCTGCACATAAAGTTTCCAATGCGTCGCCTGCTGGGGTAGTCCTGTTGCTGTTGAGCCAGGCGGTGCTGTGCACATTGAAATCCCCAGTGATCAGCAAGTAGTCTCCGAGGTGCCGAGTGTCCTCCAAGGTGTCCTCCAGGTACTCCATGAGGCTGCAGTCAGAGCCACTGGTGCTCCCAGAGCGGTACACTGCGCAGACTATGATCTTTCCATGGGAAGACGTCTCAAGAAGAAGCCAGATGACTTCGAAGCCTTTGCAGTCAATGGAGTCCAAATGGCGGAAACACAGGTCTGACTTTACCCACACTGCAATTCCACCGCCTTGGCCTGTGCGGTCACAGCGGATTGGTGCTGTATAACCCGGGATTGTGCATTCGGCTAAACTCATTTTGTCGGCAGTGAGCTTTGTCTCTGTAACAACGGCAAGATCCGGCTGGGTACTCTGCAGGCAGTGCTGAAACTCGCCAAACTTAGACTTGAGCCCGAAGGCATTAGTGACGAACAGTTTGAGGTTGTTGCAGTTGGTTGTTCTTTGGGAGCCCCGGGACCTTTGAGGCTGGAAGGGAGTAGCATTGGGATTTAGCAGGGGTACATGGCTGGCAGCAGACATCACTGTTTGCTGACTGGAGCCACGCGCTTTGCAGCTTGGTCTTCAGCGGGAGAACCACGCTGGTGGGGTCGTGACTTCTGCCCTGGGGTCCGAGTTAACTCGGCACCGGGTTTGGGAGAACTGTCGCTGCTGCTGCTATTGCGGCGGCATTGAGAGCGTATACGTACAGGAAGGCCATAAGAGGTGATAATTAATAATTTAGGGCAAAATGAAGAAAAGAAAAGAAAGAAAATGATAACACCCAAAAGCGCTCAAAACATGCATACCACTTAGGAGCGAATGCAAGCCTGAGCAACAGCCAAAAACAGGTGGCGAGTCCAGCTGCATTCTGAGGTTACGGCATCCGCGCAGACACATAACATTGGAGCTGAGCAGTGCGAAGGAGAGCTTACACCTCAGCCAGGACATCAAGCAGCTGTACGGATCACCGATCTTGGATGACAGCAACAGTGCGAAACGCTTGTACAGAGCCTCCGCGTGCTTGCCCATGCCGCAAGTGGTCGAAAAAATAGCGGGGACAAAATGACGAGTGCTCAATCTCGCGAATGCGCTGCTCATAGCTCCTTCTCTTCTCTGTCTATTTGTATTTGTATTTTTGTATTTATGGATTCTCCCCAGGCCTTAGCCTAAATCGAGGGAGTCTCCGTCAACAGCTTATGAAGAAGAAGCTGAGGAGAAAAATAAAAATAGGAAATAGAATGATGCGGGGTGGCAGTAATATAACACAGTGCTCTATGACATCGCTACTCTACGTGGGACATCTTCCTCGTGTTGCTGCTGTCTTTTTTTTTCTCACTGCACAGTTGGCATCCTGTGGAGTGTTATTCGCTATTGTGGGTACCGGCAACCTAGCAACGACACTCATGGTGCTCTGGACCAAGTACAAGCAAACAAAGAAAGCTTGAGCTGTACACCCAGTGACTTTCCATTTGTATAGCAGTGGTATGGGTGTCTCTCCCAAACATCAGATTCACTGGTGTGTGCCTCTTCCCTGTATTTTCAACCTCTGTGCCGTAACCCGTACAGTTGCTTTGTGTAGCAGGAAGGTGGCACGGTTTGATGGCGCATGTGGGTTAAAAACTCGCACATCGATGTAGGTGCGCTCAAACCGGCCACCCCATAGGCCACTTGCAGCGACATCCAGACGTGCTTGATCGGTGCGGATGGCCGTCCGATAGCGAAACTGCTCTCCGGTCACCTGTTGCAGATGCGGTTCCACTGCAACGCTATGGGCCACACGCTTCAGCAAGTTAGCAGAGATGTCGCGGACCTCGTTGTGTCTAGGTAGGTAGGTACATTTTTATTTGAATTCGCAGAACCAAACGGGCGGTGTCGCCCAATTACATGGAAGCGAATGGAAACAGTAAAATATTGTAGGAAATAGCCTAACACGATAGCAGGGTGTAGTACAAAGCAAAGAACGCTCAGTCAATGAATAACGTTAACGTTAGAATACAACAACGGGGAGACGGTAAACAGCACATGACTGGTACTGTGGAGTACCGCAAACGTCAAAGATTCCTGTAGTGTTCAGTAGTGGGTGCTACTGCTAGCAAGACAGAACGGGAGGCAGGCTTGTTTGAACTGGTGTCTAATGGAGGGGAAGCCTCCAGTCGGACACGACAGGGCATGGCCCACAGTAAATGTGGCACCACAACTGCAGGTGGAGGGCAGGCGCTGCGGCAACCAGCCATACCGCAGGTGAATCCCGTCACGGATCTCACCCTTGGTGAGGGTAAATCCATGTCGCTTCAATGGCCGACACGAGAGCCATGAGGATGCACCTTTCTCACTCGCAAGCTTCACCATACGGTCCATGCTGGGGTTCTCCAAGACGAAAGACCGAGCTTCTCCGGCGATCGTCTGCCGATCTTCTGCCGGGCACTCAATCGAACCTTCTTCTTTTCTTCCACAATGAGGTCCGGCGCATTGCCCAGGTCGAACTCATGGCGCAGGATGTTTCCCACGAGAGATTCCGTGATGGCCACAGAGGCGCGGAATTGATGACCAAGGGATGTCGGGTTGCGGATGCCGAGACCACCTTCTCTGCAGGGCAACGCCATCAGCTGAAGCTCCTCTGGGCTGACTGGCCTGTCACAAAGCTGAGGTATCAGGTTGTTGTGAATCAAGCCCTCAAGGGGTGCCAACGCTGGAGCGGCTGCTTGCAGTACACGACACAGAAACTGCCATTTGCTTTGCAAGCCTTGAGTGAAGGCTGAGTACGCACTCTGAGGCTCAGAGCGTGCAAACATAGAGAGTGTGGTCACCTCTCGCTCCCAAGCGGCCACTTTCGCTTCACACACAGGACTGGTTGAACTGGTCTGTGCCAATTGCAGAGCCGAGGTAACGGTGGCCTTCAGCAGTGATCTGGACCCCAGTGCCAGCGAAGATCCGCACTGCCTCCTCGTAGTGCTCCGGCTTTCACAAGGACGGATTTCTCAGCATTCAGGAAATACCCATACAACGGACCTCTTGAGCGCAAGGCATCCCGCCAGAGGCGTAGTTTCACGAGCTTCCCACCAGCAGACGAGTCATCAGCAAACCATAACTGACACGCACCCTCTGTGGTGATAGAGCGGATGAGAGGAACTACACCAATTGCATATAGAGGCATGGCAATTGGGTCGTTCCCTCGCAGGATTGCAGGCATTCACCGTCAACATACAGATTGCTTGCAATCCTGGAAGTGTTGATGACAGTGGTAGCCAAGGCTGGGCAAAGGTGACGAACATTGCGGACGCAAACGTTGCGGTTGAGGTTGTTGAAGGCGTTTGCTGCGTCTGCCATCAGAACACCTTGGGAGTCGGGAGAATCATAGATGGAAGTCATGGCATGGATGGCCGCCTCAATGCCGCAGTCTTGGCCAACACACAACTGCATGCTACCGGCCGCTTTCTGGATATCCCGCCGGATGATGGAAAGGATACTTTTGCTCAGTATACGCCGTAGCACCTCGCCGATTCCGATAGGACGGACCCCGGGGTCCTTATCCAACGGCACCAGTCGGGCGTATTTTTACTACTCCCTGGTGCCAAGGGTAGATTGCGGGGCTCGAGTCCTTTTTTGAGCACTCGAGCGCGCACGGGGCGGGGAGAGCCTGAGCTACAAATGTTGTAAGTAAGGCCAAGAGTAGATCTACTCTTGGTAAGCAGCCCCCTCCCCCCCCCCCCCCAAGGCAAGGGCTCACTTTCTCCTCTCGTGCTGAAGTAAAAGTGTTACGTGTCCACAAAGTCATGTACCCGTACAATGCGTTCCACTTCCAGCTGCACAGATGAGGGTCGGATCTCATGAGTCATGACTTCATGTAGCCGATTGTTGCGAAAAATCAGGGATTTCCCGATCATGATTATCCACTATTTGTATTTATATCATTATCTCATGGCACATCATGATGACGGCCAGTAAAACTGAGACAAGGGTGAAAGCCAACCACAGCAGTAACACAGATAAAAGAATACAAATAAAAGGCAAAGGAGGAGACAAACCAGCAGGATGTCATGCAAATACATGAAACCTATACTTGAGCAGAGATTTTAGCAACAAAATTATCCATCGACGTGCTGGTCTTGGCCTGCGTTGGTAATGTTGCCCAAAACACGTAGCCAGCAAAGATCGGGGATCTAGTGAATAGGGTGGAGGCAGCGCGTGGGAGACTGAATGAGTTCCGGGTATTCCGTGTTTCGGAGAACCAATTATAAGCCTGCATATGCAAGGGTATTTTATTTAGTAATATTTTATGTATGAGAACACAGAGGTGGTACTGATGTCGAGTGGAAAGGGGACTGATCTTGGCAATTTCGTAAAGGCTAGCGGAGGGAAAGCGACGATCTTTGCTAAATAGGATTTTAAGGAGCATGCGGTTATGGGTTTCTAGTTTCTAGCTTGTTCAATACAGTAGTAGTTATGCCAGACCAAGCAGTATCACAGTAGTCAAGTAAGGGCAATATATAACAACGATAAAACAAGCGTTTGCAAGAAAGAGGAAGATGTCTACAGTGGGCTTGAAGAGCCCCAAGGATGGAGTTTGTGCGCTTGCAGACATACTGCACATGGGGTGACCACGACTATGCAACTCGTGATGCCGCTCAAACCTTACAGAATGCTCGTTTTGTTCCAATCTAATGCTCCATAATGCTCGGATAGTGTCATAATGCCGAATATAATGCCGGCATTATCCGCTGGACCCTATTCGACGCTCGATTAGTGCGCTATGGCGCTCACATCAAAGCTTGACAGTCTCCTCGAAAAAGTTATTGTATCATGCAATGATTATGTCCAGACTAAAATACGCATCCAACGCAATCTATCCGTCTCTGATGGCCAAAAACATGGACTACTGATGATGAGGGGTAACATTAAAGTGGGACAGAAGACTAGGACAAACAGACAAAAGGGGTAAGCCATGCAAAAGCAAGGTGCAGGTGAGGCGAGTCCAGCTAGTCCGACCAGTGTCAGTGAGGGATGAGTGCGGGTTGAGGGAGGAGCGGAATGTAGTACGTGTACTACTAAAGTAGCATCATAAAGTAGAAAATCAAATTAAGGTGTAAGGCGTTTGTACAGCGTCATGGTTCTTAGTTGATCTTAGTTGCCGTCTGTGGCCCACAGCCAGTCCTTCTGGCTTCTTTGGCTTTCCGCCGTGGACTTCCACTGCAGGGCTCTTTGAGAGACTCTGTCCTCCTACCCTCGAGGACGCCCTGGCAGCGAAAATTTTAATATTCGTTCTTCGTGGCTTGGGTGGAAGGAGCATGCGTGGCAGACGAGGTGGGCCATTGCTGCTTAACTACCTTGTATTAAAGAGAGGACAGCCCTGCGACTGTCCGTCTGGCCCGCAGACTCTAGTCTAGAGGACGGTGGTGGGTCCAATCATCTGCATGACCTTGCGCTGTGCTGGGTCCAACTACCCAATGTGGGCCTGGGCAGCACCAAGCCAGGCTTGTCGTTGAATTTGCACAAACAGGCGATGGTGCCTCCTTTTATACATGTGAGCGACATAATAATAATAATAATAATAATAGTTACAGTTCGCATGTCACTCATGGAAGGATCCATGGGCTTAACGCATCTGTCAACGAAATCCAGGCAGAAGAGCCGACAAAAGGCATCTCATTATTGTTAGAACGTATCGCAGTAAGAACAACTACGCAAGCGCAGCACATTTTTCCACAAGCATCAGCCATTCTTTCTTGTCCAGAGCCAGTTCAAAACAGTCAGAAATATCAATATTGGCGTGCTTTAGATCACTTTTAATATTGTGAGCGACATGACACATTTAATAATAATAACTATAATTATTATAGTAATGGGGCCTTGAAGCCCATCATGTTGATCGTTACATTGTTCTTTCCTGATCCCACCTCTCAGTTTTGGGTTGTGCGTTGAAGCATATCATGCTAACTACTTCAAGTATTTATACTGTTCTCTCTTGGTCCCATCTCTCCCTGTTACCTTTAATGTTAATATTCTCCCTCCCTCCTTCCCTCCCTCCCTCCCTCACGCCCTACTCAGTCCCTCCCTACTTCCCCCCCCCCTATCTCTCTCTCTCTCCTCCTCTCTCTCTCTCTCTCTCTCTCTCTCTCCCTCTCTCTCTCTCCCTCTCCCTCTCCCTCTCTCTCTCTCTCTCTCTCTC
>NC_088643.1:90146587-90166587 GCF_964019385.1 Sycon ciliatum
AGTTAGTTTTGGACCATGCCATGTAATGAAACTCTGCGATCACAGCACTGGATAGAGATAGTCAAGTCAGTCAGGTTTTGAAAGTATATTCTTGGTATTAAGGAGCTCATTGCGGGAAATGGGAAATTGCGGGAAACGATTGAATTGAATTAGACCAGATTGATTGTTCAAATGAAAAGAAACTGGACTTGATTAAACAACAATCTTAGTGCATGATCAGCAGACGAGTAAGGATCAAGGCAGACAGCCGCAGTAGCTTGGCTATAAGCACGACGAACTGCAGCAACAGCACTGCGATATTATGTACAGCAATTTGTATGGCACCTCTTCGTCCTTTTGTGAGAGCTTGGACAATCCACTTGTCCAGGCAAGAACTGAGGCAGCAATGCCTGTTCATTCTGGCGAAGTAAAATAGAATATACCATACCTAGTGATTGAGTACAGATGACGACGTATAAACGCTGGAATGGTGTATGTACAATGAACTGTGGCAAGGCTTTCCCTATCAATTAATAAATTCTATAAATTCTACTACTACTGACTCGGCGGAACTTTGCCTTAATTTGAAAACAAACTCTAGACTTTGAAATGAGAGATTGGGGTCACTTTCAGTATATTCAGATGTATCAGGCTGGGAAAGGCAAACATGGGGTAGTTTTGTACCATGTACAGGATTTCTATTCAGCTTTATGACTGGACTCTAGGGTTGTCATCCTCACTATTAACAAGGAGGAGGGGAATATCAAATTTAAAAAAAATCGATCACATAAGAATGATAAGATATATCATCTGAGAAGAATCATGAAGCAAGTCACCGAACGCCAAAGCCAATTTAGAAAAGACAAGATGCAGGATCCCTGAAAGGAGACCATAACATAAATATGGCATAGTGGTGTGAAGTGAGTGCGTGATTTGTAACCGTGCAGAAAGCACCAGCAGCTGGATATGAATTTGCAAGCCTTGTTTCTGTGAAAAGGCCTATGAGAGACTGTCAGGGACAGACATGAACCATGGTTGGTTTCTTGTCTCTCAGAGTCATTGGAATGCCGCACAGAAAAAACAAAACCATTTCACGGTTTTCCCGCATCCGTAGGAACGCCACCATCATCTAGGATCAAGGCGCAGATGCAGCTCCTAAGCGGTGGGAGGTGAGTAGATCAGACCCACCACGAAGAGGTCAAAGACCGAAATCCCATTAACTGCATCCGCCAAAAGTAGCATGGACATCTCAAGTTACCATTGTCATGGTTCTGCAAACTAAATGTGGGTGTGTGGAATTACCAAAACAAGTGACTGACACAACGTGTGTTGGATATAGCGTACAGCAAGGAATTTTTATCTCAGTTGTCATACTTGTTTTCTCGACTGACTCAACATGAATATGGATATTGTAGAGTGCAGGATAGGAGGAGGGCTGGGAGGGGGCGAGGGGCGAGGGGGGGGGGGGGGAGCTGTGGGACAGTGTTGTGCTTACAGTGCTGGCGTAGCGCTTCTCGGCTTCTTGCAATTGGTGGTGCACAGCACACACACGGTGATGGTGCTCTTAGTGTGCAGTGCTGAGGCAGAGAGGCTGTGGTGTTCTCATTTGGACGAGATCAAGGAGAATCAAGGCTTGGCAGCCAGCTGCACGCAATATGCCATGACTTGTATCAGGCGGCTTGAGAGGACACGGTGATGTTAGTGTACAGGACTGATGGACGCAGTCCGGAAGTGTCCTTACTTATCCGTAGTAGCCTTGGGCCAGTGGTAATACGGCCTTTCATACAGTTTGTGTACGATATCGTGGGTACACACGTCCTCCACAGTAGGAAGCACGTGCTGGTGGTCAAACAGTTGGCCCGGTAATGACCTGACCAACCGGACCGGTTCCAGTGGACCTGATGTAGCACGGATTGGCTTTACTGACGCACATCCACCAGTTGGCTGCTCAGGATGCTATGCTGGTGTTCGGCTGAACTCAACGCTTGGGCCGGACTACTTGGCATGTGCGTCTGGTTGTCTGTACAGAGCAGCGATCAGAAACACAAGGAAATACATAGACCAGTTTAGTAGGTGTTGCAATCGGCCAGGAGAATGCAGTATCTGATCATCATGCAGACATAACTCAACATGTAGTATGGGCATCACTAGACAGTCCCAGGTCACCATGGCAACAGGAAAGCAGAGCCCCAGGCTGCAGGGCCGATATTGGTCCTGATATACATGTACATGTACATGTATATCAAAATGCAGACACCTGGCTGACTACACACTTACCGAATGGTGCTGGCCACGTCTTGTTATCCATGTTCAGAAGTAAATTTGCAGTGGAGGATGTGGGGAACTGACCGGCCATGTGAACAGGCAGCGGGGATGAAACTTCGGGCATGCCGTTTCCATGGGAAGCACCGTTGGGCAAGCCATTCATGGGATAAGTCATGGCCATACTGAACTGGTTATGAGCTGCATATGGGTCGATCACGGACAGGCCTGAAGAGGTCTGAATCATACTGTACTGACTGAGCGGGTTCAGGGAGGGGTTTTCCCCTGCAATCTCCTTGTTCAGGTGGTCCGTATTGCTGGGCGATTCAGGACTCTCCGTTTGCACGAGGTTGTCCGGTGTTTGACATGGCTGGACATTATGATCTGAGAAGCCTTGAACAGTCATCATGTCTCCATGGTTCAGACCATTCACAAGTTCTGCTGCACAGAAAAGATAGTAGTAGACAAACATTTTGTCATAATAACGTAATAAAGTTGTCGTGGAGTTCCAACAGTAAACAGTTTACTAACAAACATAACAGTCAGGCTGTGGTGAGCGGGTTAGTATAGATCATCTCGTCCGAGTAGGAATCATGTGATCTTACCTTGATCGCCATTAGTTTCTTCGCTGCTGGCTTGTGGTGTGTCCAGTGGGCCCCAGTCGCGTTGGCTGAATTCAGGTGAATGTCCCATGCTGCTGATAACAGGAGTTGCTGTGGCTGTTGCCCCTGGCATCATACCTGCCATGCTGGTCAGTGCTGGCTGCGCTTGCATGTAGCTGAACACATGGCTCGGGTAGAGCGTGTGCATGGGTGGCATGTGGGACGAGGAGTTTGGCGACAACACGCCCAGGCTGTTCATGCCATTGTAGCCGTTCTGTTGCTCCGGGATGGGTACACCGTTCTGCTGGTATCGACCAGCACCGGCCTTGCCTGCTGCCATGGTGGTCATATGACCCTGTACTGGTGGTGGCCCAACATGCGAAACGAGTGAGTTGTTCGAATAGCTTCCCAGCATTGGGTCGTAAGGATGAACATAGTTATCCATCTTGCCCTCTTCACACACTGAACCTACATGTACATAGGATAGATCACACGTGATCAGGAACAATCCCATAGGGCAAGTACATTGCAAACGTCCAATCATGTGGCATCATGGCACAGTGTATGGAGATGAGAACTGTGCAGTATATATACTATATAGCCCAACAAGTTTCTTGCGATTGGTAGTTCTCAGTATGGAATTTTGAAATTGATTATAATATTTATAGTGATATCCTGACATAACGTCAGCTACACTGAGCTGAAGCAGCTTGTGAATCACCTTACCATTCAAGTGTGACATCAGCTGAGGAACTTTCTTCTGCGTTCGATTCCGTACAATTCTGTTGATGCTACTAACCGACGGGACGTTCTTCTTGTCGCACACATGTTCCGTGAGTAATTTGTCTCGGATCTCCCATGCAAACATGCTGGGATTGTTCGTCTTGTACTCCTCGATCTTTTGCACGACTGATGGTGTGGCTACCTTGGGTTTGCTGCCGCCGATCACGCCTGGTTTGATGCTACCGGTTTCATAATATCTGCAAAACAGGGTCAAAGGCAACAACCGCATAACAACAACGAAGTGTGTTAGTTCGACTGGGTAAGTAACGTTATTATTACTAGTACTATGTGCCATCAAGACTCCAGTCTCCAGGTAGAATTATGGACTCTTGATGCAGTACTATGCGTTCAGTGCCTGCATGATCTGTGATGGTGGTGGAAAACAGAACCTCCCCATCGGGTGGTCATTCTCCTCTAAGTGTTGTGCATCATGTACAGTAGGCATTCACAAAGATGTACAATGCATGTAGCTACCTTCCCTCAATCATGCCCAAAGATGTTGCTCTTTTACTATGTGAGTCTTATGTGACTCGGTATGGCCAAGGCCAAGGGGGCAGCTTGCCAGCTTCACGCCGATTACTAGTATGTAACTAATTGAATACTTCATATCAGTCATACACAAGCACTGGGTTTCAATGCTTTAGATGTTTGTTTGTTTTGATACCACTGCGCTACTGGCTACTACTGGGCATGTGAATGAGAGCTGTGTGGATTCATAGACCGCAAGTACATGTACCGGTATTTGGTAAGAGTTGCAGGCGACCTGTTGATTAGAAAGACAATGACAGCTACTGCTCTAACGGGGTCTTTCTCAGGTGCTCAAGCCACAATCACACAGGTGACGCCAGAAATGTCCAAATCCATTGGGAGTCACTCAGTGTGTTTAGTAATGTACATGACATATAGTGTGATGTGTAGTGTGTATCTATCTGATAAATCAGATGAGTAAGTGAGGGTAGACTTGGAGATTTCCAAACCATTCACCATCGCATTTTGCCGCACCGTCCCATACTGAAAGGCAAAGGCGTCCCTGACATTTGTACAAGTGCCTGTAACGTAACTCGTTACTGGAGGTGACTTAGTACCAATGTCCAGCATCACAATCATGATGTAGAAGGGTTACTCTAAGTGGGGGTGATCTACTATTGAAATCATTATCATGAGGCACCTATGCACACCATAGTCAATAGTCTTATAATGCACTACTGTACTAATGCTCGCAGTGACTCATCGCATCGACTGAAAGTGTGGTATGAACGCGTTGTCATGCGCTTTCATTCCAACCACTAACATCCATGGCCAGTTCTGTGATTACACAGTAGCACACGATACCCCAATGTCTGACCCAAGGAATGGTCGTATTCTCAGTTCAACACTACATACACTACACTGCCTGTAGACACTGCTGCCATGTGCTGCCAAGTAATAATTAGTAGTAAACGTCAAGACAGGAGAACTTCGGTGATCTTGACGTGACTGTGTCGCCATAATAATTCTGACATATTTTGGTCAGTATGAAGGAGCTCTACAGCTTTCCATTACCAGTGAAGTGTGTGCGTGTGCGTGCGTTCGTCTGTGTGTGTGCGTTCGTCTGTGTGTGTGTGTGTGTGTGTGTGTTTGTGTGTGTGTGTGTGTGTGTGTGTGTGTGTGTGTGTAGTCGAACAGGCTGTACATGCGGTGGTGTCAGTAAAGGCAGTCTTTACCACCGGACGGGATCTGACCAGATGTCCCAGCATTAAACCCGCACTCTAGCACTCTGTTCCCTGATTAGTGGCCACTTTAGACTACAGTCGACTAGTCGTTGACCACATTCACAGCTACAGTCAGTCAGTCAGTCAGTCAGTCAGTCCGTGCAATCTGCGTTGGTGCCAAGCGACATAATTATTTTCGCAATCAGTGCAGACGAAGCACTGTATCTCAGCCCCGGGGTACACACAGTGCTCTGTGTCGGACTGACTACGATTCAACGGCATCCAAGAGCGAAACAGGTACATGTATGGACGTGTTTACATGTTGGAGGAAATGATTGTGCTCAGATTCTGTTGAGCTATAACGAATCTTAGTCCGATTATTGCATCGCATTCACATGTACAATGTAGTTGTGCCGAAACTTCAACAGTACTGTGTGCCGGCTTGCGACGAAATTCAACAGGAAGGAAGAGAGGAGCAGCCAAAGCTCAGTACAATGTAGAATTCTGAATTGTGTTGCACGATGCACAGCGCTGATTGCTGGACAGAAGTCAGAACACTGCAATGTTGTGATTGCAGAAGAAGTGACGAACCCGCCGCATCAGTACACTGCATGTTCGTTGCATCTGCCTATGCACCTGCCCAGTACATCGCTGCATAATCAGTGTCCATTGTTCCGGATAAATCTGACTTGCATCCGAAGCTACATGTACCCGTAGTTCGTTGTTATGTTTTCTCCGTTCGATCCTTCTTCGTACTAAAAGTAACTTCTTGTATACCAGTACGTATCGTACATCCATACATGTACAAGTAAGATACACAGCCTACTAGTGATCCATGGACGCGATTAGTGCTGGGACTTGCTCGGAGTTGCAACAATCATTAGTAGTTCCGCTGGGAGTAGGTACTAGGGAGAGAGACACATCCGGCAGCAGGTCTAGCGTCCGATGAAGATGTAGGCATCCGCTTGTTGTGGACTACCATCAGCCCAGCGCAGGGACTGACCAACCAAAAGTAAAATGCATTGATACAACGACGTACAAGCCGTTCATCCTGTTTGCAATACACACAGTCATGTGTTACATGTATGTCTGCAGTCTGTCCAGCGCTCTGACTCCGGTATATTTCTGTCGCTGCCGCTGGGCCCTGCACTGCCTGCAGGTGTCCACTGACAGACTGTGAGCTACAGCCTACAGGCTACAGTGTCATGATGGCTGCAGCATGTTCCTGCTTGACTGGAGGGTACCGGGTGCAAGTGCTGCCCACTGCCCGCTGCCCACTGCCCACTGCGGGCCCGGGGGAAACCTGTGTATGCGTAGTTTGCTTCCCCACTTTCTCTATCAGCTATCACCGCCTGACAGCGGGGAAACAAATTGCACAGAGTGTAACATTTAAAAAGAGAACAGTACGACAATGGCAACCCTCAGTCTTCTCAGTCTTCTCAGTCTTGGTGGGGTGATCGTAGTGGTGTTTCCCTCGTGGCAGTAGGTGGCCAGCTGAAACTGTGACTGGTCTCTCTGACTTCCTGCACACTTCCGACATTTGGCCCCAAGTCCGCCCCTCGACCTCATCACCCTTGGCACACCAAAGACGGCACATGGCACACAGACCATTGGACAGGGATGTTCGCCAACTCAAGTCCCAGTATGTACAGCCAATACCAGCGTTTCTGAATGATATCTTCCTGAAAGGGTCCAGGTTCAGAACGATAATTACAATCATGATTGTATGGATAACCCCAGCACTATGACAGGATAGCTGTAATCATCACAGCTTCCAGAGATACACCGTCTGGCAGAACGCTATTGTGGCCGGATGACCATGCAGCTATTCACATGGTTCCAAACTCAACAAAAGTAGAATTGCTTACTGGTAGCGTAGGATGCTATGCACGCACAACGCATCAGTTCAACATTGTACATCTGCCTACACAATTGTAGTCAACCACTCTCACTGAGTCTCAGCACATACACTCCAGTTGGATGTGGACTGGATCACCCCATAACCAGAATTAGTTTCATTACGCTGAGCTGACCCGTGACCGTGTGCGGTGACCTCATCCTTCTCTGTTCTAACCGACATTGGCGGCAATTGGTTCAATTCCACTTTCAAAATTACGTGCACGCATGACCAAGCTCCACCAATGCCGCCGCCACATTCACAGAATTACAGTCTACTACGTCATGCGTGCTGGCTGAGGGTAGTCATGGTTCCAACTAACTTCTTGCACAGTGCCTCTAGCGTATCACGTCTACAGTCGCATACTGTGCCATTCAGATCTAATCTTGGCAACGCGTGGCGCCATGGTAGCACGGTTTGAATTTGAAACAGAGACCCACTTCAATCGGTCACGCATGGGTGAGTGCGTAAGATCGATAAGGAGGCCATTGAATCCTGAAGAAGGGGCCCTTGACGATCTGAAACAATGGAGACCACTTGACAGTAATGCGTGCTCCTCTTGCTAAGTGCCCTACATCAGTACACAGTTTAGTGTCCAGTAACGTCCAGTTTATTAGAGCTAACTAATTACTTCTCGAACACCTGGCCACTTGCAGAGGAGTCTCCCCCCCCCCCCCACACAAGCCACCACTTGCGCTGCTGCTAGCACTAGTAGTAGCAGTAGCACACATGCCCTTTTTCAAAGATAGCTACACGTACACACGACATTGACGCGGCGACTGACATCACTCCAGCCCAAGCCCAGGCCAAGGGCACGCTGTCATGCGAGAGAGCTCCACACACGCGCGCACGCACAAAATTCTAGACTTTGAACTGCTACGAAAAACTACCTTAGAGTTAGAGTTAGACTTAGAGCACCACTGCAGTCGTTACTAGGAACTGCACTGTTCTATTCCTGGAAATCTACCTTTCGCAAAGGTGGTGTTCATGTACTGTCCAAGTGACAGAGTCTACAGATCCATGTTATTACACTACCTTTTAGTCAGGACGGTCACGCACTCTCAATGCTGTAAACCCTCAACATTCAACAGGAAAAATACATCCATGTGCCATGGGAACATCATGCTCTGTGTGAAGCGTACGACTACTAGTATGTCACGAGTATTGTGCGGATAAACGACGTCCACCCACTGGCACACACAATACTAGTGTATGATTGCATGGTTCTAATGAAGTCCGAAATAGCGGAGGGCACGAGGCCACCATAGACTGTCGTCGCTGATCACGTGAGCATACTCCACAGTCTACTCTCTAGAACAACGTTTTGCCCAGAATCATTTTTTCCCCATTTCCAACACGGCAACGGGTCTGTCTATTGGGCTCCATGTTGACAGAACACGTCCTACACGCTGCACCTTACTGGCTTACGAGAACATAATCATTGCTAGCAGTCAGTGATCATAGTGATCTAGATCGACCAGCTGCCACTGCTGCCACTGCTGCCACTGGCAGAGAGTGGTGGAGAACAACACATGAGAACATGTGCGCAGAGCAAACACACCGGAACCTTGCGTAATATGGCCACCAGGACGGACAAGAAAACGCACCGGAAAAGAGCAAAGAAAGCAGCGATTGCACCCAGCAGACGACGCACACGTGCACTGTGCAGGGGCAGTGGCAAGGCCTACGCTACTACACTCTACAGTACCCTAGGCTAGCCAAGGCCAAGTTAGTTCAATAGGCCCACTGGTGAGTGATGGATGGCAGATGTGGGGAAGGAATACACCTCAGAGATACATGTGTGTGCTGACCGGGAATCCACTGAATGTCTGTACTCGCATGTACATGTGAACGTATGGTACACGCGGCGGAGACTCCAGAATAGTGCTGTGTTGAAAAGGTGAATTAGGACCGGAGATTCTACTTCCAGGACAAACAATCAATTATGTGCTGTCCACTATTCCAAGTCTAGCAATCTAAAGTGTGCCTTTGTAAGAATGAACCCATTCTTCACCTAGCGTGCACAATGTGAGGAAGGAAGGTAAGGCAGCATGAATACACTGATTATGTATCCGCAGCACGCACGCTAGTCACCACGAAGTCACTACCAGCACCAACACTAGCACCACATGTACGTTGAACACTAGCACTACATGTACGCTGAAAAGATCATTCAGGATTACACCTACTACTCCTTTGCAGAGACTAAAGTCAAGGTTGTTTTGCTCTATGAGTGGGTGTACAGTTGTGAGAGTACCATGCAAGAACATGCTGCTTGGGTGCACTGTTGCACAACATACAACATAGCACGAACACTTCTACAACTAGAACAATCATTCTACTCTTGTGTGTCTACATACCACTAGCACTATGGCCGTAGTCAAACGTCTGTCACGTATTCAGCAGCAATTTAAAGTAAAAAAACTGGCTGAACGTCTTCTGCACCTGTCGCCTGACTGCACTGCTACATCAGATGTACATGTACTGTACATAATAGTGTAGTACTCCAGTAGTGTAGCCTAGCCCAGGTAAATAACAGAAGGAACTGTTTGGAAGTGATGTCTCCCTTGTATTTGAGGAAAAAGGCTGTTTGCATTTATCATCTATATTGACAAGGTGCACCTGCCATGGAGCCAGCGTGGGGTCGCCTACTTATGTTGTGCAATAGAAATACTCCCATTGTATCTCCATATTTAGAGTCCACTGCTGGAAGTCTCATCATCCTCCACAAAGTATGCAGAGCAGGTGAAGTCCTGTTTTATGCTAACGGATCATCGGGTCCATAGCGAACTACAAGTATGTGGGGACAAGTGCAAAGAATCACATCCAATGACTCCCACAAAGATTTTCATATTTCACCCGCTGCGAACGTTAATTCTTTCATCAATTCAGCAGGGATGCTGGTCAATGTCGATGGTAATGGTTACATGTACTAGCAAGAATTATAATCCCCCCCCCCCCGGGTTATACTCTTGCTAGTACATGTCATATACATGTACATGTATATGTTACACTGCTTACCTTCCTAGTATCTTGCTGACACATCCATGAGAAACTCGCAATTGTCTGCTTATGTCACACGGCCGAACGCCATTGTGTGCCAGTTCGATGATTCTCCTGCGGATTGCATCGGGTAGCGGTCTTCCGTTTACATACACTCCGCCAAGCTGGTTGACGCCGTTTTGTCCTGAACAGAATCGAATAGTACACACATAGACAAAGCAAATGCTTAGTCCGATCTGATCACCTAGTCAAATTGAAAGACGCATAATACTGTACGTGTATTCCCAGTCAGAAACACAACTACCGGATAACCGGATATCACAATGGTGAGAGTAAGTCTGAGAATAACAGCCAGTGGAAATCTTTAGCAGAGATAGTCGGTGCAAAAGCAATGTTCAATTCGACCATTTTCGACGGCAATAGTGACGCACCCCATTCGTTCTCTGCTGTTCCGTACATGAAGGAGGACGATGATGGACACACACGCGCGCACGCAACGCCGTTGGAAGTAGGTACAGGTAGCTATGTAACGTATGTTATGTACTCTGCTGCTCTTCTCCAGGCGAGTAACTCAATGGGTTGAATTGATTGACGAAAGGTTTCCTCACGATACAACCAGCGTGACGAGCAGAGAGACCTGATGAGTATACGAATGACTTTATAAGTAGTTTGAATCTGGATATCCGAGGCCGTCTATCATCAGTCTGTATGCGAAGCTGGTCAGTTCTCCTAATACGATAATTACTTGCAATATGTGCAGCCGCTGGTGGTAAGTGACGGGCTACCGCATGAGAGGCAGTTGGAGGATATTGCAAGAACTCTCCGCACCAGTCTAGTACTAGTACTAGTATTAGCGGGCCATAGCAGTAAGCTGCCCTTGCCAGTGGAGTAACAGTGCTCTCGACTGAAGTCCTCTTTGCTCAGTGTGCTGGTGCCTCTGCGCCAGCTGTTTGCCAGAATGAGTTTTGTAGAGTAGCACCGCACGTGCTGAGCTAATCAGTATCAGCACGAACTTCAACATACACACCGCACCACACAATTCGCACACGCACACCGCGCACCCGCGCACACACTGCTGCTGCTTCGGTGGCAAAGAAGCTTGGAAGGTGGGGTAATGTGCACCTTCACTTTAGCACAGCAAACTGAGAACGACACGAACCAGCACTGACTACTCGCTGCTCACACCACTATGGCACTATCACTGTATCACTGTATCACCAAGTTACGCGCCAACAGGCAAGCAGAGGAAGTGCACGTTACTAGTCGCCGTGTACAGTGAGTATCTACAAGGCCCCAAGCGAATACTACAATTTATCTGTTACAGATCGCAGCCAATACTATTTCCTTTTAACAAAATGTTTTGTGGACTGTTCGGGTTGGAAGTGAAAGAGACGAAACAGCCTCCCTTCCTCACAGAACGCTACTCAAGCATCTAGCACACACGCACTGAAACAAGAAAGGTGTACCTGTGATGGACGTTGAGGTTATGATGTCACACATCTCCATGCCGCAGATCTCCTAGGGCTGAAAAGCTAGAGTAGAAGTATGCGCTGAGTGCACTGGAGCCGAGAGCACTGAGTGGTGTGCTGGATGACACCTTGACCTGGGCAGCACACAGGTACCCTCAAGTCTTCTCCGAGGTGAGGCGATGAAGCTGAGAATTATGAAATACTCATAAGCTAGTAGCCGTAACGCATGCACAGTTGATTGTGTCTCGATCAGCTCTAGCGGAGCGCAGAGGAGCGAGTCGAACCAAATTCTGAGCTCCACCTCGGTCTGTTCATCCATAATGTAGGGAAAAAATCAAAGGACTCCTGACTCGATCCTGGGAGAGGAAAACCAAGCGCAGCGATCATGTCGTGGCCACGGGCGTCCTCGAAAGCTAGCTGGGCCATCGACCGCGCAACTACCCACGGTAGATGGTACTGCGTAGACTCAAGAGGACCTACTTAAAAACCTCTTAGTTTACACACGCAACGGCGATCATGAGCCTAAGTTGCGTTTGAAAAGCTGTACACCCCGCGCCAGCATATAGACGAATGATGTACTCGAGCAACCGATTTGAAATCACGAAAGCGCAGATTCTCTGAAATGACTTACCCGCCAAGTCGGCCTGGTCCTCTTCCTTGGGACTGTTGGCTTCGATAGTGTTGTCCATCAAAATGTTATTTCTTTCACCTCTTACTCAGTGAGTGGTATGTCTAAATACATTGAAGTGGTCTGGGCCTAAGCTCGCTAAGTGCTGCTCGAGGAGAACACAGTGCTTGTGCACACTATTACTATCAATGATCACTAGTATTGCTACTACTAGTAATGCACTATACTGCACTACACTCCACTACTGTCACTGACCATAAACGCTAAGTCTCTAGGTTAGTGGTGCTGGAAGGACCTCCCTTCCCCAACGTCGTCAACAGACGAACATGAGTTGTCAGTGCAGGTCGTGACTGCTGCTACTGCTAGTAGGGCTAAACTGTCAAGCCGCGTCAAAGGGGGAGAGGCTAAACTTGAGGCTGAACTTGGAAATTTAATCCCAGAAGTTCACGCCGAGCACGGACGATGTTGGTGTCGTTCGTCTATCCGGCGATGACGGTAGGTAGCAACACGCATGCACACACTCTGAAATGCACCGTAAAAACACACTAACTCTATGTCAGAACGCACCAAGCGTGACAACGAGCTGAGAGTGAGAGTTAGTGAATATCACTGGGACTGTGTCAGAGTGCTGCCACTGTGCTAGTGCTAGTTCTACCTAACTAAGACAGCCATACCGCTATTACTGCGCCAACTAAGAACAGACTCAGTGGAAGGAAGGTACGCTCGCGGGTCACGCAGTGCAGTGTGTTCATGATACCGAACACTGTGCTGCCAATGCATGATGGTGGATGGGCTCAGTGGACTGGTGTAGTGTGTGCAGTGATGACTGATGTGCTGTGCGGATAGAGAGACCATGGATACCCACTGCTGCTTACCATGCTTACTAGCACATATCACTGTCACTTTATGGACAGTACAATATACAGTGTACAGTGTACAGTGTACACTGTACACTGTATGAACATGTATTATGTACATGGCCATGCCCGTAATGCCAATGGAAGAGAGAAGTGCTACGGCAGGAGCACATGCAGCAGAGTTCAGATTGGCTCCTCCTTCTCCTTGCTGGTTCCATGCAGTACACTGCACTGCAGTACACTGCACACACGTGCCAGGTGCACTCACAGCATCAGTCACATACATGTACATGGCTGTAGAGTGTAGACACTGTTGGACGGATGTGGACACTGGCAGCAGCAGGCTTTGAGGGCTGGTTCGGCCAGTCAGTAGCGTCCTGATGGCCCCGTGCCAGCGCGTCAGCAACTGCTGTAGCCCTACACGACTCCACTTTTGGACATCGTGTTGTTTCTGTGGCCTGCGTGCATCATTGTCCTGGGTCACGTGAGCCCGTCCCGAGCATCATCGGTGCATTTACGTAACCCATACTCCGGCCATACTGGCCCATAGCCGTACCCATGATCACTGGTCACTGGAACTGGGACTGATCTGAGGGCAGTGAGGGAGTACGACTGGGGGATGGGACCAGGGCACGTAGCAGGGTTGGGATCTCCGGAGGTTGAGACCCTCACACATACAGCCATTACAGGTATGGTACACGCTGCACATCATTGATCTTGGCAGCATAGATACCAAAGGGCATTGAGCGGATGAAACGCGTATCTTGACGGCGGGGAACACAGCGATGCCGCTTTCTGCAGCAGCGTCCCGTTCAACTGATCATCCCTGTGTTGCAGTACCACCATGCTGCTTGTCCCTGTGTTGCAGCGCGATCAGGCTGCTTGTCGCTGGAAGATGGCGGTCATTACGACCGGCCTCACAGCCGGCGACGTTTGTCACCAAGTCACATTCACTTCAACTCGTGAATGCCTAATCCTAGGCAAATGTTACCATCGGGCATTGATTTCGCAGTGGTGCTGGTGTTTGTTGTGCTGAGCCGCGACATGGCCTTGGCCGGAGTGGCTTGCCGCAAAGCAGAGCTCTGTACAGCTGTAGTTGCAGGAGCTAGACATTGCATTATTGTTGTATAGAGAGCGTCTACTCGTCATGTAACACATGCATACTAATGTATTAAAGTGTAAGGAGATGTTTGACTTAGAACTGACTGGACTAAGTGCGCTACATGTACATGTACATCACAGTGCCAGTAGCATCAGAAACAACATGCACTTGAGTGGACTTCCGAGATGGACCCTCTTACTGAGTCTATAGTTTATCTAGCTGGTTTTCATCAGTCGGTTCTATTCAAGGGCAGCAGCACACCACCTGCCCCACATGCACAGACGCACCGTGACTTGTAATGTAATGCCTAACTAATGGCCAATACACACACAGACACACACACACAGACAGTGTACAAACTTACACAAGGGTCACGAGAGGAGGCATTCAGGGTGAAGATGACGAAGAAGAGACGTTTGTGCGTTTACACTGTGTCCGTGGGTGTTGCATTCACAATTAGTGCACATGTTTCTTGAAAGTTGCAGCTCCTACACGTTTCATTTCGTGACTCGTTTGGTTGCTGAGCAAATGCACAAGTAATGTTAGTCTATGTGTACTAATGTATATTGTGCTAACTGTTAGGTTTAAACAAACACTCGTGTCGGAGGGTCCATGCATGTGACGTCATGCTTGTAGTGACTGGGCTTGAATGTCCAAAGTGCAATTGACAATGCCAAAATGTGTGTTTTCAAGTTTCCACGGTCACAATGTCAGGCTTTGTGACGAAGCGCTGTACGTCCCCCTTTCGACTTCAATGTCTCACTCTGTCATCACCATAATCCTCCATGCGTAGCTTTCCCAAGCAGCACAGCATGAAGAGAAGTTAGTTCTGAGTGTTGGTCATTGCTTGTTGCTGTGAATTGCAGATAACAGTAAGCATCGAGAATAGAAAACCACGGGAAGTTAGCAACTTACCTTGGAGTCACGTTAGCAACTTACCTTGGAGTCACGTTACCAATTCCTAGTGATGCATATAAAGTGAAAGCTTGGATATCTAAAGTCAGAATCTCTATTCTCTACCTGTCACAGGATCTTGGTTGCTAGTGCTAGCCGCGGTATTGTGTTAGCGGCGTGTCTGCGTGTACTGTATAACGTGATGTGTCCCAGTATGTCTCAAAGCTGCTAACGCTCATCACACGTTCTGAGCGTCATGCTCAGATTGTGGCATAGTGTAGGGGGAGTAGACTAGACACGCGTGTGTGTGTGTGATGAGGCATTAGAATGATGCTAACAGGAGGGGGGGGGGGGGGAGTCAAGGCGAAAACGTAACACTTTGCTGCATCGTCCTGGCATTAGAAAGGCAGTAGGAACGGGTCGCGTCATGCTCCACCAGTCACCATTGTGCCAGTCGGTGAGGGAACACTAAGGCCGCTAGGTAAAACGTTATTTTCTGCTTGTTCTGTGCACCGTATCGAGCTGAACCCTGACAACGCCTGACTATGCCTGCTCGATCACTCTACACAACTTGTATAGTTGTAGTATCAGACCTTGGGAACAGTACTATCACTAACTAATAGTTGTCGGCGTCAACTACACTGATAAGTCGCAGTTGCAATGCCAATGCTGGCACAAAAGGTATCACGAGCACAAGTCACAAAACCCCTGTCACCGCTTGGTTGCGCTCCATAAGAAGTGCGGGACGACGAACACGTTTGGGACGATGATGCCGGGCGGTACAAGAGCAGCAGCAGCGTCCCTCCTTGCAATCTCAACCTCTGCTCATGCTTCTAACTCCAAAAACGAAGCAGTGAAGTTGTCTATTGGAGACATTTCGTCTCATGACTTCATCCTTGTTAGAGAGAGGTGGATAAATTTCAGTGGATAAATTTCACGTAAATGCTGCTGTCTGATGATGGCTGAAATGCATGAAACATTACTGGTACAGCTACACAGCCTTTCGCCTCTGTTGCGTGTGTACATTTCACTTTAAAAATGTAGCACAAGTCGGAGGTGAAGAGATGTTTGGAAATTGGCACAATCTTATCCACAAGATAATCATGATACTCGTATTGCCTTGCACACGCCGTCATCATGTACAATAATGTAGAGTAGAGACTGTAACGGTGAAAGATCCAGACGGTAGGATCGTGTCAGCATCTACATGTATCCACGAACATGCTGCAAACATGTTCCATTTCCGCGTTGCAGCATTTAACCATCACCAATGATTAATCGCTAATCTGCTCTTGTTGTGTTATGTAGTGTAGGTCAAAGGAGGAGCAGGAGAAGTAACACAGATGCTGCGACATATCACCGCAGTGACCGAGTCGGTCTTGTGACCTGTGACCAATAGCAACGGTGAATACAATCACGTACATGTACTTGCACAGATACACTGTACTGTCTGTATATACATGTAGTCTGCTCCGTCCGGCTATGACTAATCATGCCATCTGCTATTCAAGCTACATGTAAATAGAACATGACAATTTCTCAACACGGTCGAGATCAATAAACGTCCAAACGCATAGTAGTACTGTACATGTAGGTGGTGTAGGTCTTCCACTCACTATACTAGTACTTGACGTCTTTATTTGCACAGTAACAAAGCCTAGCTGTTACTAGTGTTAGCAATACCACCAAGAGTACATACCCCCCCCCCCCCAATAGTACATGTGGTGGTAATGGAGTGATGTTAGTACGACCAGGTCCCGGAATGAATACCGAATAAGACTCATGACCATGCTAGGTCGGTATCAGTATCAACAGCGCGAGAGAGCCATACAGATACCCATATACAGATACAGATACCCATATACAGATACAGATACAGATACATGTACATGACATTGTATGTACACGCATACGTGTAACAGTTACTTGTAGGCGCAGACGAAATCACTGTACTCTGTAGGATCGTTTTACATTTTTGATGATGCGACATCGGCCATCCATTATCACTAGCTAGAGCAAACAGAGGTGCATCGGTGCAGCCACAATGCATCGGTCCTGCCACAATGCTCCTTGAAATTGCCTCTTCCTGTAACCTGCGTGTCCTGTAGTCGGTTCACTGCAGCTCGCAATAAAATATACATCGTTCGCAGGCCGTACACAGTTAATGGACATCCACATTCAATTATCGTATCGTGTTACTGAGCATGAACAAGCTAGAACTTAGTAGAAGGCCTGCAACCAATACTAATGCTGTATAGTATGGCCTGGCGTCATGGACTGCCTGGGTACTTGTACATGTATCACTATCATCCTGGATAGATCTACACACTGATACTGCACTACACGTACACGTACTCTGGGCGTGTGCTAGGGCCTAGGGAGAGAGAGAGGGCCATGAATAATTCTGTTGTCACAAATGATTGAGTAGCCACATGGTAGGGGTTCCTGACCTTCTGTCCTGAGCCGTTGTGTCCATAATAGTCTTGGTAACGTTACGTGCATGGACCGAAAACGCCAACACTACTTCTTGCTATTGTATGGCATTGTATTAGGCCTTGACGGATTATGCTAGCATAATTTTTCGCATAATTCCTACCAAAATCGAATAATCGCATAATTCGAGGCTAACTGCATACGAATCGCATAAATTGGAATAATCCGCCTTTTCGCATCAAATTCCATACAGTTGTACATGTTCTACAAGTACCGGTACAAGTACAAGTACATGTAGATGCACCAGGAAGTCGGAGGTTTACGACTCCCTTGATATTATGTCCAGTCCACTACAATCAGTGACGTTCGTAGCTACAGGTTGGACGGTGCGTTGACCCCGTTGAACTTTTGCTACTGCAGTACAACGCCCTCTACAAAATTCCCCTGTTATTTTGCACAGAACCATTTACCATCATGTACATTAGCAGCATTTGTGAGCATAATGCGGCATAATATGATAACTTTTAGCATAAAAATAGCATAATTCGGGAATTTTTTCAGCAATGCGAAAAGCATAATTTCACAAAAATATTAGCATAATCCGTCAAGGCCTACATTGTATTACTTTGAAGTAGTCTAAGTGGCACGTAATCGAAAACGTCCAAACTTACTCGCACAAGTATGGTTAAACAATGCTCAGACTTCATTCATTTACTCAGACATTTTTTGAAGAATTCTCCAAAAGTATTTGAAGTAAATGGATACTTTAATATCACTGGAGTTTACTGAAAGGGTGGATGGGATGAAAGGGAACTACCGAAGTGTGAAAAGGGGTCAATGTGAGCAGATTCTTAGCAGATGCATTGGACATGGTGATGTGAACGTGATGTGCATGTACATGTACGTGTTTGTCCGCTTGTGCGTATCTGAACTGCCAACACAATGTCATGTACATTGTGCTGTTTACTATGATTGTGAATGTACGCACTGCTCAAACACTTACATATTCATGAGGTGAGCCCTGGCATATACATGAAGATCTACATGTACGGGAATCTGTCCTACTAGTAGTAGTAGTGCAATGTACCCACGTGTCTGGAGCTGTCACTGTACTGGGCAATCACCACCATTCTCTACGGGTCATATCCCAATGTTGCATTTTGCTAAAGATTTGATCGTCCTCAGCACCTGTGTACGTTGCACCACAAACAGTCGGTTTCGCCTCCTTTGAGTTTGATACATACATGTACATGTATGGACGACAGAGGGAATGAGAGAGAGAGAGGGGGGGGGGGGGGGGGAGCTAGTCTGATGCTGGGGTAGCTTTGTTCATGATTGGTGATTTGGATACTAACTTGTAAAGTAGAAAGTGACTGTAGACCCATACTTCAGTATTAAACAGTCAATAGATTGGGAGCAACAGCGGCTTGCTGCTTTCTATGTTACTGGGGACAATAGGTCCAGCTCGACGTAAAATCCGCATGCTTAGTGTAGATCGACCAGACGGCCACTCACAATAGAAGAGCCATACAGCGTGGGTCCATGCATACTTCTTGTCATTGTTGTTATTGCAATGATGTTCTGCATGTACATGCAGTACATGTAGATATTGTATCTGGCACGTAATAGGATACTCCAATGATAAGCATCCATTTGGTTTTCGAGAAACCTACATGTAATTATAATAAACAACAACAACAAAAACAACCACAACGTGTATGTATGTCTAACCAAGTGCCCACTCACTACATGTACATGTACAACCGACGCTTCGAATGCGTCATGTCCAAACCAAGAGCCCATGCCCATGCCCTAGACATTAGTACATGGCTTTGTGCATCAGCTGTTACTACTCTCACTGTTATTTGTTAGTGACATTGATCGCAGCATTTGATTGTTCTTTTTCTCAGCCGTAGCTTGTACCTATAACGTTATATTTAACCAGGTGTATTCTTTCCTACCATTAGCAATGCACCCACATCGTGGGATTAGCTATTGTAATAGGCATGCGGGCAAACACAACAATAATTATAATGTCATTGTCATTTCATTCACAGACAAACTTGGCCCACATCGTGAGTGGTAGCACAAATTATGCATGTTGCCTACAGATCTGAGAGGGCTTCGTAAGACCAGGGACTAATAGTAATACTCCCTGGCTGAATTTCTCATAAACGTGCCCAGACTTCCGTTTCCACCAGAAGTATCGTTACATGTACAGAATATGTCCATTACAACAGCATTAACAACAGCCTAATCTGCTCTATTGCTATTGAAGCTCCCGACTTCGAGCCCGCCGGTGGTGACAGTCGGCGTTTTCCGCAGGTCCTTCCTTTCGTATCTCCCCAGTCTAAACTGTACAATGCGAATCTTCTACAGTTGAGTTGGCTACAGTGCAGA